>NC_071263.1:24886970-24916970 GCF_023375685.1 Ictalurus furcatus
CCTTTAAAGTAGCACATTCTTCAGATGTTGGTTACTGAGCAGCTCTGTGCTGCTGAAAACCAGTCCTGATGCTTCTTCATGTCTTTTCCACCCTTCATAAAATCCTCCCGTCCATCCTCACCAGCATGGCATGATATGGCGTATCTCGTATCTCTAACATACCACAGGCAACATTGTTTAAAACTATTTCCATCCAGGGTGTATTCTCGCCTCATGACCAGTGTATTGGGGATAGGCTCCGGATCCACCGAGACACTGACCAAGATAAAGAACAAGCTACTGAAAATGAATGAATGAATGACTAATACTATAAAAGATTCACATCAGCTCCAACCAGACTTTTCACTGGTGTTCCACAAGCTCAGTGCTTGGCCCTCTTCTCTTGTATCTCTATACAATTATCTTAGTAATAGAATACAACAGGGCTTATCCTAGTACAGTTTAATAGTTGAGAGTAGGTTGAGTTTATTCTAGAATTTCTAGAACAAGGTTGTGAGTATGCTAGAGTTGTAAGAGCAAGGTTGTGAGTATGCTAGAAGTTCTAGAACAAGGTTAAGAGTATGCTAGAAGTTCTAGAACAAGGTTGTGGGTATGTTAGAAGTTCTAGAACAAGGTTAAAAGTTCTAGAACAAGGTTAAGAGTATGCTAGAAGTTCTAGAACAAGGTTAAGGGTAAGCTAGAATTTCCAGAACAAGGTGAAGAGTATGTTAGAAGTTCTAGAACAAGGTTAAGAGTATGCTAGAAGTTCTAGAACAAGGTTAAGGGTAAGCTAGAATTTCCAGAACAAGGTGAAGAGTATGTTAGAAGTTCTAGAACAAGGTTGTGAGTATGCTAGAAGTTCTAGAACAAGGTTAAAGGGTAAGTTAGAATTTCTAGAACAAGGTTGTGAGTATGCTAGAATTTCTAGAACAAGGTGAAGAGTATGTTAGAAGTTCTAGAACAAGGTTAAAGGGTAAGCTAGAATTTCTAGAACAAGGTTAAGAGTATGTTAGAAGTTCTAGAACAAGGTTAAGGGTATGTTAGAAGTTCTAGAACAAGGTTGTGAGTATGCTAGAAGTTCTAGAACAAGGTTAAGAGTATGCTAGAAGTTCTAGAACAAGGTTGTGAGTATGTTAGAATATGGTTAAGGGCATTTTCATACCTGGCTCTTTTGGAGCATTTGTTTCAGAACCTGGTGCGTTTTCTCCCTTGGTTTGGTTCATTTAGAAAATATGAACACAGCAATTGCGCTCGGATCCGCACCGAAACAATTTGCAGACGAACTCTGGAGCGGTGAGTGGTGAGAAAGTAAGCCGACCCAACGAACCAACCTGTATAGCAATGCATAATGGGAACTGCATTACGTGAAAAATGTGTTTGTTTTGCTAACAGCTCGCAATATGAATCGCTGTTTAACTTGGACCAAAGACGAAGTCAATTGTTTCGTTGGAATTTGTTCTGACGAACACATTTCTGAACTTTCAAAAACTGCTGTCTATCCATCTGGATGGATGACCGCTATGAACGGAACCCCGAATATAAACAGGTGCACACTGACCAATGAGAGGACAATTTACTCACATGTGACTTGCATGAACACATTTTGGTACGCTTTGAAATATTGCCTTGTGAAAGCAAACCGAGCCAAGGAGAAAATACAACGCTGTAACAATTTACAGGTCTGAAAACGCCCTCAGATTATGCTAGAGTTGCTAGAACCAGACAAAGAGTCATTTGACTCTTATTTGACTTCTGTAGCTCACACCTGTAGATCCTTCCGTCTTCTCCTTGATTCTCTTAAGTTCACCCATGTCACTCCAATTCCACATTTCCTCCCCTAGCTTTCTGAAGATATCCACATTACATTTAAAACCAGGTGATGCCCACCTACAAATCCAGAAATGGAGCATCTCACCGCTACCTGAAAAAAATCGTGGTCAGATCGTGGTCCAGATGTGGACCCAGCAAAGTGTTTCAGCAGACCAGACCAGAGTACTTAAAAATACTGTACCAGAGCCAATAAATAAATTACCAGGGCAAAAAAATAAACCTGCTCTCATTCAGCGAATCTAAACGTGAGCCAGTTTGGCTTCTGTATCAGATTCTCTGTTGCATCTTATCTAATCACATGCATTTATGTAAACTGTTTAAATGTTTAGCTCATTGCACTCTTAACATTAACTAAACTTTTTGTACTTTTTTAGCATTTTCACTCCATGCTTGTAAACAAATGTTCCACTCCACAATGCTCGCATATTCTCTATCGGACCATAGACTAGCTAATGGTCATTGGGGGGAATTTCTCTAGATTTTTCTTTTTATTTGCCAATATTTATGTCAATATTGCTTGTTGAAATAAAAGTCAACAATGAAAACAGAATGATTAAAGACTACCGGACAAAGACGTAAACATTTATTCTCACCATGTCTAATTCTAAGGTGCTAGCCAAACGTTGTAACATGAAGCACCCCTACGAAACAAAACAAACACTTCAAAATGTCTATTGAATATTTATAGCCAATCATTACTCATGCTTAGGCATTAAAAGTTAAGACAAACACTAAGATTCTTGTGTGTTCTTACTAAACATGGAAGTATACTGTGATGCAAACTGTGAGAGGGTTACAGTGTGAAAATGTAGACACTAAAAATGCTACCTTTTTTTTATTTCTTTATTAAATTTGACAGAAAAGTGTTCTGCCTTTATTTACTTAACACAAATGACTTGGCGTATGCAAATCAGGTGGTGGTGTTCTTAATGTTGGATTTCAGCAGATGTTTCTTACCCCGCCTCACACCCATATCCTGTCTCCTGCACAATGGCACTTGTACAAAAGGACAGGAAGTGTCAGTCTCTCATAACCATCCAATCAAAGCCATCATTATTCCCTTGTGGATCCCTCCCACAGGAAGTGGCATCTGCAGTGTTCGACAGCTGTGCATGCGTTAGAGTTATTATGGAGTGCTTTTAGATTTTAGTCGCTCATACACACTGCTGGGCCATTGTGCGCACACTGAATGGAGATCCCCTGCTGAGCAAGAGCTCCTTTATATGGTTCCTCCATATAAAGTGAAGATCACATCTGGGGAATGGTTGAGACTAAATGAAAGTTAAGTTTAGTGTGAGGTTAAGGCTACTGCAAGTCCATAGTTAAGGTAGAGTAAAAATTACGCCTACATTAAGCATACATAAGGCAGGGTGGCTTACATGCAAGTGTCGGCTTAGGCCTAACACAGACTTATGTTTATCATTTTAAACTAATTGCAAAATGAATTTAGGTTTAATGTTGACTCCACCTTTACCCTTAACGTAAATGCTGTCATTAGCCTTAAATTCATCCCAACATGAATCTATTTACCTTAAACTAGGCCTAGCGCAGAAATTAAAGGATTACTCCACAGGTTTTATGGTGTTTTTTTTTTTCTTAGTACAGGAAATGGGATGAAATTCTTGTCCGTAATAATAAACACGCGCTACAGATATGGTAAATAGTAGGAAGGAATCAATACTCATACTCAAGTGCTAAGCATAAAATGCTCCACTACCAACATAATCTGTTATTATGTGACATAAGCCTAGTTTTAATGGTTACGCTAATGAACAGACGACACAAAATATATGAAATATCTGGATGTAGTTCACGATTACTGCAACCGAAGCAAAACAGACTGCAAACTGAGCTATGTGAAAATATCAAGAGGAGGAACTACAGCATCTTTCAAAAACATAAGTAACCTAATAAAACATCTTCAACGTAAAACTTAGCAAAAGGAGTTCATTGCTCCAGCAAATGCTCGCTAGTCCAAAAAATGTCTACAGACAATGCTAGTTGAGGGGAAATAACAGCATTTACCCAATATGTTGATCTTAACAATCAAGCCATTATCAGTTAACAACAAGGGATGCTGGCACAATGAAAACAAAAATGTACTTTACTTCCAGCTGTACAGAAGCACTTTTCTGAAGTGAAACAACCCTCGCTGTTCTCAACACCTGCAATCCTACTCGAGCCAATGGAGCTAGCTAATGCATTTCATTTCAAATCAGCTAGTAGCTTTTAGTAAACCAGGGAAACATATACAGAGCTAAATAAAATCTTCAGTGTCCTTCCTGATTGAATGAATAAGAATAAGTAGGTTACTCAATTCAGTATTGGTATTAGTATCAATTACCAAAACACATATTCCTGCTGAAAAAAACAGTAGAAACCATCACAGAAATTCTAATGGTTTCCACTACAAATACCATTACAGGCCATTGTCTGTTAACCATTAACCCTCCTATTATTTTATGGGTCAGCTTGACCCATTTCCACATTCCAGATGTCTGAAATACTGGTTAATCTCTCTTTTTCTCTTTGACATTTTTTGACTTTCCTCATTTAGGGTCATGCACTTACAGTATATGCAAATATTTCTTCTTGTGGCTTGTCTCAGAGAAGCCATAATAAAGGTTCACTGTTTTAATCTGTTCTTTGGTGTTTTTGTGTGTATTTAAACTGTGGAAGTCATTTTGACCTATAACATAATGGATGTAACATTTTTTCCCCCAACATAATAGGAGGGTTAAAACCATTACCGAATGGTTTCCATTACATAGTAGGATGTATTAAGGACGTAGGTCCTTAATGGTATCCACTAGACATACAGTAACGTGCCACCAATAGAAGGCAACAAATTATCAGCATAGACCCACAGGGACCATTAAAACCAATACAATTCCCATTATAACCATTAAAACCGTTACAACTTCTTAGAGTTTCTAATGTTTTTTTTCAGAAGGGTTATTCATGCTTAGTCTAAAAATTGTATTGATGCAACCCTAGTAAATAGATGTTGAAAAACACAGGAGTATTCATAACATTATTTAAAGCTTCACTCTGTACACCCTGAATTACTTGATTATTAATCTTTATAAATAACCTGATCTTCATTCAAGATTTATTTTGTAGTTAAATAGTTTGTAGTTAAACTTTTTTTTTTTTTTTTAAGTTCTTTTAAACTTCTTTCATCGACATGTCAGTCAGTTACCCACATATTCCCCACAATGCCAATCTACTACCTATTGATAGTGGCATCGGTTGGATTTCACCTGTGCTTCATCCCTACCTGTAGACAATGATGCAGCAGCACTTTAGTCCTTTAGTCTCTCCAGCTCTCGCAGCTTATCATACGTACATTCTGCTCGATTCAGAGTCCAAAGCTTCAACTGTAATGCTAGTTCCTCCATCAATGATATGATGCTTGTCATGTCATAGATTACTAATTAGCCAAGCCGAGTCTCTGTCATAACTAAGCGTAACAGCATCGTATAGCTGCATTGCTTTCCAGAATTTTCCAACATTTCCTGTCTCCAATAATTCTACACTGGATTTCTCAAAAGAAACTCTGGCTCTTTGGGGGTGTTTTTTTTGTGAGGTTATAGTGAAACCTGACCATTATCCCTTTCAGTATGTGTTTCATTTGTTTCCTGTTAAACACCATTGTAACGTCTCATTGGAAAAACGTACTACAGCATCAGCTAACAAATTATCACCAGAATTACTAAACACCGCAAATATTTTTATATAAACATAGATAATGTTTTTCATGGTGGGGCTTTCCTTTAACTTACAGTTTTAACTTCATGACTAAGCCCTAACTCTGCTTATTCATTGTTTTTTTTGTTTTGTTTTGTTTTTTTAAAAACACACAAAAAACAAAAGACACCCAAATTTCTTAATAAGTTCCAGACATTATGATTTGTAAATTCTTTGCTGTTTCACTGTGGTGTCCAAATGATCCAAACGCTGATTCATTGGGTGAAAGAATTGGAGGAAGCAAAACGTGAATAAATCCCAAAAATTGTTCCCCCCAAAGTGGAATCTTGAATCTTGTGTGTGTAGTCCATTACATTCTGGATGGTTCGGCTACAAAGTAAATGGATCTGGATCTGTTCTGGGGTAAAAAAGTTTTGTTTGGGGGAAACAAAAATCCCCAAAACAAGAGCTTTTGACTAGCTTTGTTTCTGCTTTGGCGCTATTTCTGAAGATGTCCGATGTTGTCCATAAGCACACCAAAACAACAAGACCAGAGGAAATGACTTCATCCAAGCATTGTCTGCTGGTTCCTAGTGGTGCTTCATCGTCCATCTCTTCACAGTGCTGAAGTCTTCTAACTTCAATACTCACCACTTCCTCAAATCATATTTCATTTCTTGGTAGAGTTAATATTATAGTATTTGATTTGGTGTCTTATCTTGAATGTTTGGTTAGGCAATACACACACACTCACACACACACACACACACACATTCTTATCAGTGTGTTGCAGACGTCTGTAGGCTGATAATTAACTCAACACGTTGACACAGGTGAGCAACACTGAAAATTGAAGCAACACACACAGACACACAGATGAAGGGACAGATATGTTTGCTGAAGTTCTTCTCTGTGAATCTTATCTTAACTACTCAAGGTCCTTAATTCTCCCTTTGTCTTTCTCTCTGTCTGTCTGCCATGCATGTTCCACAGAATCCAGAAATACTGTTGATAAATTATACTCGGGACTTTATTTATTTATTAAGACATTACTTTAGTATAATTTGCTTCTCTGAAATATAATATACCAGAAATACCTTGCTTATAAAATTGGAAATTTGCCACCATTTTTTTTTCATTGGCTGCCAGTCAGATACCAGTCTGTACCGGAGTTTTTTTGTGATTGTCGCGCCCAAAAATGCTTAATTTTGCTTCTGCTTTTTTCAAAATTTGTGTTTTTGTGCTTTTTTCGGAAAACTACTTGAACTGGCGAAATTGCAGTTACACAAAATTGTTCTGCGCGGTCTTTCACAGTTTGTCGGTAAATGAGACCTTTTAGCTGTACTTGTGTTCGACGCACGTGAATCGAAGAGGGCTTTGGTGGAATGCGCGTTACGATGACGTCACATGACACGTCTTCACCTAAATCTGTGGAAAATCTGCGGTCATTTTGAAAAACTGCAAGCTCCTCCAAATATTGCAGTTTGCTTGATTTCACATTCATTTCTGCAATCGCAGAATTGTCTCAGAGTGTGTGTGTGTGTGTGTGTGTGTGTGTGTGTGTGTGTGTGTGTGATTACATGTGTTTACCAGGTTAATGTATACATAGAGGCAAGTTTTTATGTGTGTGCATGCGTGTACTGGGATAGTAGGCAAATGCTGATGGCTTCAAAAATGTAGAGGGGGAACACTGTGTCTGATTAGCTGATAGTCTGTCCATGCTGTGGTCTGTAATCAGGTCAAATGTTGGTTCAATGTGTGTGTGTGTGTGTGTGTGTGTGTGTGTGTGTGTGTCTGAAGCATCTTGAGGTGAGATTGAAAAAGGCAGTGACCCAGATCTGCTAGATGGCTGGGGTGGGTGGGGACTGTATAGAACTCAGCTGTCGGCTTCTCATTGAAAATTTTACCTCATTGGTGAATTAGTGGACAAACATTTGAGAGAGAGAGAGAGAGAGAGAGAGAGAGAGAGAGAGAGAGAGAGAGAGAGAGAGTGAGTATGACTGGAGGCAGAAAACTAATAGCTATACACATGGCATCAGACCTCAGCCTTTGATAATGGACATCGACTCCAGTGACCCAGAATAGGATGTGTGTGATCACGTGTGCTGAAAATGTAACATGAAACTAACTTTATCATGATATTATCATAATATTTAGAAAACAAGGCATATTTTATCCAAAAAAATACTTTCCCATTATTAAGAAATTAGCAGAAAGAACTAGCAGAAACAAGCATCTGCAAATTTAATACCTGCCTTTCAGTCATACTAATTTGGGCACACTTCCTCTTCCCAAAGTTACTATCAGGCTTGGAAAATTGGTGCAAAAGTAGTTGATTTACAAGTTACATTTTTTTTAAGAAACAAACAAAAACATACGATGAGAAAGAAGAAAAACACTCTGAAACTGAAAACAGTGAACTCAGTGGAAAAATTGAACATGGTCCTCAAATAAACAGCATTCTTTGTTAACAGTTTTCTGAGCTTCCTTTTCGCTAATCATGGTTTATGAATGCGCTGCCAGAGTTTTCCTCTGTGCTTTCAAAATTTTTGTGTATGCTGTGCAAATTTACGTTCGCCATTCTGGTACAAATGCCACGTGTCGCGGACTTAACAACGATTTACTCTCATTGGCTAGTGAGATTTAGATCGACTTCTCGAGTGTACAGCTGAGGAGGAGGAGAATGATGTTTGTGATGACGATGATGCTCCGTGCCGCTCCCGAGAGCTCATCTAACTAAGTAAGTAATTTACACTACAAATGTACAAACACTATAACTATAACTACACAGAGAACCGCATCCAGAACGCTCTCCAAAATTCACACCACTGAAGTGTCTACTTACAGGTCAGGGGACTGTCGATCCTAATCTTCCTACCAATGAGAGTAAAGCCTGCTGTTAAGCCCCACCCACACAAAAGATCTGAGCCAGAATGGAAAATGTAAACTGAATTTAATTCTATAAGGATAAATGTTTTACTGTATACTGTGACCTTCTATGAAAAGTTGAAAAATGTGTTTTGATTAAATATAGCATTCACACAATTGCATATAAATTGTTGGTGGGGGGGGGGGGCAAGCAGCTAATGATTTAAGACCAGTCTGATTTTTCATTGTTGTTTTTTTTATTGTTCAAAATTAGAAGGGACGAAAATGAAATTTAAGTTGAGAATTTCCAGTGTAATGCAGACTCATAATTCAAGGTCACTAAGGTCTGCGCTGCTGCATTGGTCATATTCTGCATTCAAATTTCCTCAGAATGGGACGTCAGAGCTCAGAGTCATTTTCGAGCTCCGTGCATTGGAGCTATAAAGTGGGAAAAAAACATGGATGCTTCCACGTTAGCAACAAGCAAGCAAGCTGTATATTTACCTCTTCAAAACAGTGCTAAGAAGTGCTACTTTGTTTACTCCTGATGCTATGAGTAGCCATGTTGATTTGATGTCACTTGCTGAACACAGGAGACTGTCTGAAGTTGGGGAGTTTTTCCTAAGGTCGGAGTTACAACTTAGTATTAGTTAGATTCCGATTTCTAAGCTGAAACCCAAAATCCTTGGTGCATCCTTGTTCATGAGAATAGTAATCTAAGAAATTATCCTGTGTTGGATGAAGACATGGATGTGTTTATGGCACGTGCGTACTAGGGATGTAACTGAATATGAATATGTAATTTGGAATATACAGAGAATGTGTTCTAAACTGATACAAATACAGATATATGAAGAGTAGGTGCATTATTTGTTTTGTTTTTGTAAAATGCAGAGAATGCAAGAAAAGGGTCAACGAACAACAAAGAAAGATTCATCCATCCAACCATTTTCTACACCGCTTATCCTACAGGGTCGCGAGGAAGCTGTAGCATATCCCAGGGAGCATCAGCACAATGCGGGGTACACCCTGGACAGGGTGCCAATCCATCGCAACGCAAAATCACACACACATTCACACACCCAATCATACACTACGGACACTTTGAACATGCCAATCAGCCTACCATGCATGTCTTTGGACTGGGGAGGAAACCGGAGTATCCGGAGGAAACCCCCACAGCACGGGGAGAACATGCAAACTCCGTACACACAGAGCAGCGGCGGGAATCGAACCCCCGACCCTGAAGGTGTGAGGCGAACGTGCTAACCTAGAAAAGAAAGATCATATTCATTAACATGAACAAGATGCATTTCCAGCATTCATTCACGCATCCTTAGTAACAGCCTAGTCATGAACACAGTTGTTTAATTAGGCTACTAGTTTATTTATCTTTTTGGGAAATAGAATTAATATTGTTTTAAAAAATAAATATTGTAGGCAGGTACAAACTACAATAATAGCCGTCCGTGGCCGGGAGAGCAAAATCGGCCGTGCTCTCAGGATGGGATGGATGGCAAACTCTCTCTCCTCTATTACACACAGTGGCGCTTGCCTATCGTGGGTGTCTGTGAGGTCATGCATGTGGAAGAAGGTGGATAGCGCTTTCCTCCGGGTGTGTTACGCTGCCCTGTAACACAGCATGAGCAGCAGTTTTAAAAAATGCAGGGTGTTTGGGTTCACGTGACTCAGAGGAAGCACGTGTTTGCCTTCACCCTCCCGGGTTGGTAGCATATGGTAGGGGCGAGCTAACTAGTGAGTGGGAATTATCCAGGACTAAATCAGGGAGAAAATCAGGGGGAGATACAATCATGTGCACATCCATCCTGTCCAGTGTTTCCTGTTTAAGCCACACCCACTCCAGGTTTAAATGCAGATAGCTAAGGGAGCACTATAAACAAATACAGATAGGCTACAGATAGTTTGCCTTACACGCCTAATGCACTAAGCAAAAACACCTGCTTTGGAAACTTTACAATCAAAACACTCAAAGTACTTTTATTAACAAAAGGAATTTTACATGTTAAGGTTTAGTGCTTGGCCTGCTCGCTCTTAAATAATAAATAACAGCTTTTTTCCAGAATATTCCCTGATCTTTTCTTCAGCTTCGCATGTCCCTCGGTAAGAGGCATAAATAGAGAGGCTTTGTGCACGGAGATGGGGTTAAAGACGCCCTGAAAGCTTTTCTTTGGGAGGAGGCTCTAATTATGCGCGCCGATTGTCGACGGCTCGATTGTGCGCGTCCAGCTGCACGCGGGAAGGTCGTGCGAGAAGAGGAGAGGAGAGGAGAGGAGAAGAGCGCGCGGGTGGGTGCGTGTGTGCGCGCGAGAGAGAAGGCGAAAGCGCGAGGCAGACACACTGACGCCGCTCGCGAAATTCTTCCCCCATGCGCTGAAAGATAGAGCGCCGATTGTGTCCTCCTTTATATAGTTTTTTTTCTACGGAAGCGAGCGCGCGCAGGGGGGAAGGAGAGGGAGGGGGAGGGGAATGCTGGTGGTTCACCTGGTCCACGCGACAGTGCCGAAATGCACGCGCAAACAAACACAGCGGCGGGGAAAAACAGCGCGAGACAATTAGCATACTGTAAATGATTATAACTGGTGGGTTCGAGAAGATTCAGCTGTTCTGTCCAAATGTAGCCTGTATGTAATTGTAAAAAAATATTAATAATAAATAAATAATGACCAAGAAACTAATAAATAAATACATAAAACTGTTCTTTCTCATAATACTCAAAATATATGTAGATAAATGATAAGTGTAGAATTACAGCTTCAAATTCGTCACTCACTCAGGACAAAGTAGAAAATATCAACTCTTAAATTTACTTAAGGTATGAAAGTAAAAGTACAGTAAAGATTTACAAAAGGAAAAAAAAATCATACACTGGTTTTAGTTAATGATTGTAAACACCTTTGTTCCTAAAATCTCTCTCATAGCTAGCATGTTAGTAACTCTGACCATACACACTAGCTGAAGGGCAATAGCTAGACAACATTTTAGAACTGAGTCAGTAGTTAAGGCTAACTAACAACAGCTTTATTCCTAATCTTTCAAAGATTCATTTCTATGCTAGCTAACGTTCTATGCTAGCTAATGTTTGCTAGCACTTCATCATTTGTAAGTCGCTTTGGATAAAAGCGTCTGCTAAATGAATAAATGTAAATGTAGCGTGATAATAACTTTGACCATACAAACTAGCTGAATGTCAACAGCTAACTTTTGAGGGATTAGTAATTAGCTAAGGTTACTAGCTACAGCTAATGTTAGTTAGCATGTTAGTAACTCTGACCATACACACGAGCTGAAGGGCAATAGCTAGCTAACATTTTAGAAATTAGTCATTAGTTAAGGATAACTAACTACAGCTTTATGTTTAATCTTTCAAATGTTAGCTAACATGAAAATAACTCTGACCATACAACCTAGCTGAAGGGCAAAAGCTAGCTAACATTTTAGAGATTATTAGCTAAGGCTAACTCACAACAGCTCCATTCGGAATCTTTCAAATGTTAGTTAGCAAGATAATAACTCTGACAGTGCTGAACGCTAATAGGTATCTGTCACAATACAAACTGCTGTGATAAATACAAAGCGTACATAGCAGCAGATAGATTCTCACTGACTCATTCTCACTGACATATCTGTTAAAGTTTATATTTGTTAGGAATTTAGATTCACTCCTTGAAGCTCTCTGATGCTAAAAACAAAAAAAGTCACGATATAAGTTAACAAAATATGATTATGTGTTTGGAAACGTGAGGAAAAGTCAAAGGTATCAGGTGAAAGAAAAACTCTTAATCGGATTAAAATTTTTATTTCGAGTTCAGATGTGCTTAAAGCAGAATGTGCTTACTCTGTGTACTCAAAAAAAAAAGCTTGTACTTAATGTGAAGAGATTATACTGCACGTGAAAGCAGTGCACGAGGCGTTAGATGACTCACATTATTATGAAATATCAAGGGCAGGCTATCACTAAATCTAGACAAAATACTACAGCAGGCCAGATATTTCCACTGTTGCCAAGTAGAACTATCAGAGCAAGTGCGCTCAAAGGCAAATTATCCACTTTCAGATAACGCTGTCCTCGAACTTCTTAATTGGATGCCATGACAGCTGAAAAGTAAGCTTTTAAATGTTAGAGAGAACTGCTCAGTGGTGTTCACCACAGGCTTGGTCTAAATCAGCTTTCTATTTTTTAGAAATCTATTTTAACTTATTCGGTGTCCTTATTAAAAACAACAACACTTAAATCAAGTTTTTATCCAAGATCTCAGTCTAGTAGTGCTCAGGTCATACTATAGTTACTTTTAGTACTAACGCAGTGGTAAGTCTACACGTGTCACGAAAAAAAAACTCAGACTGCAGAGTGAAGCAACATCTTGTGCTTGACATATGTAATGCGTTATAGGGTGTGACTTACATAATTTAAGAATAATTATGGTTGTGTACCTGCTATTATCCCACACTAAACCAAGAGAGGAGCAGGGTGGATCATTGTATTTGTTTAGCACTCGTCCCACACTGAAGAACCTTGTTTCAAACAAAACTCATTGTAAGGAGGCCATGGTTTTATACATAAAATGTTAAAATAGTACAGCACAGTCTTAAAAAATGAAAGTGCCATAGAATAACCACTTTTGGCTCCCCAAAGAATCTTAAAAGAACCTTTTCTGGTACTGCAAATAACTCTTCCTAAATGTTCTTTGTAGAACCACTCATGAAAAGGTTTTTTATGACCCCAATCGATTCCTCCAAGAACCAAAGCCCTTACATTTATCAGATTAAGAATTTTCTTTAATACGTTTATTAAAATCAGTGGGGGGGAAAAAATACAAAGAAACAAGGCGTTACAAGATACATGATTATTAAGAAAATGTTTATTGCCTTTACAGTACTTCATAGTGAGATCCATGAGAGCATGCAGCATATACTCTGGACAGGCTTCTGTGAGTATAACTGTGCAGTAATAAAAAACACTGTAAGATGGTAACATATTAGTTTGAGATACTAGAATGTTTAGTATGTTTGTATGTGATTTTATGGGACATGCTTATGGGCTGAACTGGCTCATAGTTGAGCTCTTGAAAATGGGTCCTGCTAACATTAATTCAATTCAGTTTAATTTGTATAGCACTTTTAACAATAGGCATTGACACAGAGCATCTTTACCAAAATCTGGATTTCCCTAAAGAGCACGCCAGAGGTGACAATGGTGAGGAAAACTCCCTAAGGCAACTTGAAGAAGAAACCTTGAAAGGAACCAAACACAAAAGACAAAAAAACACACCTCTTCTGGGTGACACTAATCTAAAACATTGCTCTCCTACAATTGTGTACTGTAATGTCAAACAGTACTAAGTGGGCTGAAAGGATGTTCAGTATGTATGTATTGTGAATAAGAGTCTTGAGACTATTACTATTACATACTTCCTATAACTGTTTATTTCCAAATCTCACCCTGACATGACAGATAAAGGGTTAATGTTACATGTGAAATGAAGAATCACTAACAGCTAGTTAAATAAGCTATCTAAATCAATGGCTTACAGCTAAGTCAAATAGTCCTATCTACTAAGCAATCATGATGGACAAAATTTGACAGTTGCTTTTGAATTTCATATTAAGAAATTATTTACATCTGCCCAAAGCACATGTAATATAGTAAACACACATTACTATAATAGTCATTTTTCCTCTTCTAAGTCTTTTCACAACATCAGCTATCTGCCAGTTTACAGAAAACAGTCTCACTGGATGCTAAAACAGTATCTGAACGTCAGTGAGCCCACACCCCAGTCAGGTAAAAAGGTTAATTATTCAACGTAAACATCGCGAGTGCTGCAGGCTAACACGGTCACAGGGATAGCTTTGTGAAAATGCTGAACAGCATTACTCTTAAATCTTAATTGCATATGCAAGCTTTAGCACACTAGGGCCCTAGGCTGTTGCTTGTACTCAGGGGTTAAATTGGGTAGCAGCAGCAGAGATTGAGCATCAGATGAGCAGACTTGAGCTCCAGTACAAACATTTTTTGGAAATGTAGATTGTTTTAATGTAGTATTCTGAAAATTCATTTAACTACATTAAGATCAAGATGACGCAGTACTTCTTTATTATCGGGTTTTGTTGTTGTTGTTGTTGTTGTTATAAACCTAAACCTAATTGGTTGGTTGCTTGAATTGAATTGGTTTTAACTTATGACTAACACATTTCTTATTCAATTTTCTATATATAAGGCTTAAATTAGTAAACAGGTAGGTGGGTGCACGTAGGTGGATTGGCTACACTAAATTACGAATGTATGCGTGCATCGTGTCCCTGAGATGGAGTCGTGTCCCACCCAGGGTGTATTACCTCTGCAGAACAAGCTCTGGATCCACCACAGCCTTGACCAGGATGATAAATGGATGGATTAAATGAATGTGTTTAAAATGATGACAGCTTCACTAATGCACTTCCTGTTTAAGTTGCTAATATGAAGTTTAGTAATAAATGAATAGTGTCATAATGAATTAAACTGCTGTTCATGCAGATCTTTTAACTATTCTATGTGTGGAAATTGTGAATTATTTCAGTAAATAAACATTGCACCTAATTTCTGTAATATCTAAGGAGCCAATTGGAAGAAATGAAGCTACTAAACTGTACTTTGCATTGTTGATGGTGTGTTACCATCCTGGGGTGATACATCTTTTTGTCTGTATCTTTCACCTTGGAATGTGCCTGTAGTGTACTTTTAATTAGCTTTAAAGTACAGTAGTGTACTTTTACCTTTCAGAATGTATAAAGATACATAGCCTACTAAAGATTAAAGATGTACCCTTTATGCTACCTTCCTAGTCCCAGTGACAAGGAAAGTGACCCTTTGGTACCATTATTTCTGAGAATGTTGGATTAATTTCGTTTCACAAATAAAAATATAAAGATAAAACTAAATAAAAGACTATGATCAAAGTTCCAGAAGTCCTGACGTAGACACAGGATTTGCCATGTGGGCGGGACCTTGTTGATGCCCACTAGAGTGGCATCTCGGTTGACCAATGAGAGCCGCTGCTCGAGCTCCTGGCCGGCGGAGAGCGCTGGAGCGCGTGAATGGGTGACGTCACGAGGCTGGCGCCAGGCTGTCTGGGAGTCGCGCGTTAGATCAACACAGCTGGAGCGGGCTAGGACACACAGCTGGGCCGCCAGCGCATTCCTGCACAAAAACAGGATTGTGAGAAAAAGGAAAAATGGGAACAGAGGTGGGGCGGGAGGGGCACACACACACACACACACGCACACACACACACACACACACACACACACACACACACATACTTCGAAGTATAATAAAAATGCATGGGTTAAAAAGAGAAAGGGAGCAGCTTGTTGATGGCTTGGAGATCTCTCTCTCTCTCTCTCTCTCTCCCTCTCTCTCCTCTTTTACTCTCTCACGAGTTTATTTTTGGGGTTCGTGATGAGGAGTAACACTTTTAGAATGCACAATGACCGCGCAGTGATTTCTTTCCGTTTGTAAATATTTCCGCCTTCTGCCATCTGATAGTCTGCTGAATTCCATTAGTGTTAAACACTGCGCAACTTTTCACAGGACAGTGCAGATTCACTCCAACCCAAATGGTCTGATAACACCCATATACCCAATTATCTCATAGCACGAGCTCTTTCTATCTGTCTGTGTGTGTGTGTGTGTGTGTGTGTGTGTATGTGTGTGTGTGTGTGTGAGTGTGTAGTCTGTCATGGGAGTTCGTTCCTGACGCCAGGGTGTCTGCTGGCCATGGGAGTAAAAGATTTACGTGTTTAAACCATAACGCGGACCTGTATGTGTGTGTGTGTGTCTGTGTGTGTGTGTGTGTGTGCGTGTGTGTGTGTGAGAGAGAGAGAGAGTATGTGTTAATGCATACATTGTTATTTTTAGTAGATAGATAGCTAGAGAGATAGATAGATAGATAGATATGTAGTTTGCAGGTCTCATACATACAAACTGTATCTACATGTATTTTGACATAACACCCAAAAATGCAGTAAAGTGTAGTAGTGTACATGTTGTAGTGTACTTTGTAGTGTACGTTGTAGCATAAGTTGTACTACATGTTGTAGTGTATGTTCTAGCGCATGGTGTAGTGCATGTTGTATCAGACGTTGTAGCACAGGTTGTACTACATGTTGTAGTGCACGTTCTGGTACATGTTGTACTACATGTTGTAGTGCACGTTCTAGTACATATTGTAGCACATGTTGGAGTATATGTTGTACTACATGTTGTAGTGTATGTTCTAGCGCATGGTGTAGCGCATGTTGTATCAGATGTTGTAGCGCAGGTTGTACTACATGTTGTAGTGCATGTTCTAGTACATGTTGTAACACATGTTGTAGTACATGTTGTACTACATGTTGTAGTGCACGTTCCAGTAGATGTTGTAGCACATGTTGTAGTATATGTTGTACTACATGTTCTAGTGTATATTCTAGCGCATGGTGTAGCGCATGTTGTATCAGACATTGTAGCGCAGGTTGTACTACATATTGTAGTGCATGTTCTAGTACATATTGTAACACATGTTGTAGTACATGTTGTACTACATGTTGTAGTGCACGTTCCAGTACATGTTGTAGCACATGTTGTAGCACATGTAGCACATGTTGCATCACATGTTTTAGTATATGTTGTACTACATGTTGTAGTGCACGTTCCAGTACATGTTGTAGCACATATTGTAGTATATGTTGTAGTACATGTAGTGTATGTTCTAGCGCATGTTGTAGCACATGTCAGTCCCTCAGTTGGTTCTTGAGGTTTTTTTTTTTTTTTAAAAACTGCCTCAAGCTGAGTAACTGTCCAGGCCTTGGTGATCATTTAACTACAAAAACTCAACAGCAGCAGAAACAGATCCAGCTGTGCTTGTTCTTCCAGCTGCATGCCGTTGCTCTTACTGACACTGAGCCGTTTGGGTTCACTGCCCTCAAATCTCCACTAGAATCCATCACCCAGATTATTTTCGGCAATTAGTTTATTAAAAACAGCTCTGTTCTGGCGGCTTTCCTCATTCCTACTACACGGCCTTCTGACTGACGCCTCGATTCGACCAATCACGAGTGAAAGAATCATTGGCTGTGGGTTTGTTTATTTTGCAGAAGAGGCGGAGCCACGCGCACACACACGCTATATAAATAGTGGGACAGGCGACAGCTGTGCGTCAGGTTCGAGTTGAGAGAGAGAGATAGAGTGAGCGAGCTACTACTACTACTACTACTACTGTGGATATCTGCGGCACTTGGATTTTTTCCTGTTGTAAAAGAAAAAAAAATGAAGGCGATCAGTCCTGTTCGCTCCGTGAGAAGTTGCTACGAGGCTGTGTGTTGTATCTCGGAGCAGAGTTTGTCCATCAGCCGGAGCAGGAGTCCCAGTGAGGAGCCGGTTGGCGCGCTGAACGACATGAACGACTGCTACTCCCGTCTGAAGGAGCTGGTCCCGAGCATCCCGCAGAATAAATCCGTCAGTCAGATCGAGATCCTTCAGCATGTCATCGACTATATTTTCGATCTCCAGATCGCGCTGGAAAGCCCTACAGGAGCTCCAGACATGCTGAAAGCGGCACTCAAGGTGAGTTTCCATCCTTCATCCTCCATGCTCCATCCTGGCTGTGATGGCCCTGATATACAAGACTTGGTTGTTGTTGTTTTGTTTTTGTTTGTTTGTTTTTTATGAATATGAATCATTTTTGTTCTTTCTCTTTTTTTGTCAGAGCTCAGAGATCAAGCACAGTCTGTCCAAAGAAAGTGATGGAGCTCTGTGCCATTAGAAGAGCGCGCGCCTCGAGTTTTTCCATCGGTAGGTTCAACTTTCTAAACCTGCATGCTTTCACACTCCCACTTTTATTTCACTCATACATGTTTTGGCTGGATAATAAGTAGGTTTTGGACAATATAAAGGGTTTGGGAAGTAGCTCACCTATTCACCTATTCCTCACATCACATCTCTCTTCATCGAGAAAGTTTTTGGGTCTGATTGACATGCTTCAATGTGCATTTTAGAAAGTACACCATATATTCTAATGGGTTTATTATCACTTATTTGGGAAAAAAAAATGAGTCATATATATATTATAAATATTTATAAAATTAGTAATGTTAACTCCTTAGACTTACTTTAAAGCATCCCACATTCTTCCTGTTAGTCATCAAGCCAGTCATCAAAAAGTTCACATCTCTATCTTTAGCCTTTTTTTTTTTTTTTTTTTTTTTTATGAGCTCACTTCCTGCTCATTTGTTCAGTAAGCATTTAAATCAAATGTAATCACTGTGAAAGTTCTTTGCTCTTTGCTACTTTAAAGATCTCGCAACAGAGCAGAGATTCCAGCTCTTATCAGCTTGGGTTAATGAAAGTTTTCCAGCCGGCGCCAGACTGTCTGCAGTTTGAATGGCTGTGTGTGTGTGTGTGTGTGTGTGATTGAGGGGGAGGAGAGAAAGGGAGAGCGCTGACTTCACTTTTCTCTTTCCCATCTATGTTGCAGGTGCAGGACAGAAACTTCTCCAGTCATGGACAAGAGAGAGGGAGTGAAGGGGCTGAACACACACACACACACACACACACACAAGGAGTACGGCTATTCAGAGTGTGGGAAAAGAACCTGCACCCCACTCGAACCATGCAGTCTTTGGTCACTGGACACTTGAACACACCAAAGCTGAAGATTTCTGAAGTTGAAGCTCTCTTATAAAGTTTTTTTGGTTTTGTTTAACTGTACAATCATTCCTCTTTTTGTGATGCTACAATCAGGCATTGTGTATTGCTGACTGGTTACATTCCAAGCTATTAGGACGACACACACTTTACATTCCTGAGTTACTCTGAGTCAGTCTCTCTCTCTCTCTCTCTCTCTCTCTCTCTCTCTCTCTCTCTCTCTCTCTCTCTCTGTGATAACACTGCAGTGTTTTAAAGTAATTTCCAATCCATTTGGTTATCAAATTATCTTTATCATTTAAGTATGTGTACATATATATATATTTTTTTTTTCCTTTTTCTTTTTTTGTTCGAGTCAGGTGTGTATGGATTATAAACAGATTATTATGTGAACTCTATAAATATAGAGTGAATTGTAAATGTTTGTGGGGATTCTACATTTCTGCAGACTGTATATGTATCTGCTGAGTTTTATAAACTCTCATCGGTTGTGTTTTTGTATACATTCAACTTTTTTGGCATAATGAAATAAATCACTTGAACAAAAATGAACCCTAGTGTGCATGTCTGATATTACCATCCAACACAATGCTGAAGCTCATGCTCCTATTGAGACACACAGCTGGTCATTGGGTAGCTTGTTCTTTACCAATGAATGAGAATAATGCATTGCTGCGCTGACTGACACGGCTATGGAGACACATTTAACTTGCTTTTAAATAGCTCTTCAGTGAAAAATCACTCGCTGGGCTAACTTGTACGCGAGTAGCAGTGTTCGTACGAAGTCTTGAGTTTAATCATTTACTTTTATAATGATTCATTTATCTAAATGGGGCTGAGTAAATGAGTGTTAAAGGTCTTACTCAGGGATTCAAGCTCACATCCTAATCCAGAGCCCTAACTGCTGAGCACCGCTGCCACCTTTTGTAGCGGAAACTCATTTCTGAACAGCATCATAGACTTTATTCAAGATGGCTCCCTTGCTTGGAACTAAATTTAATAGAAAACATCATTTCATAACCGTATCTAGAGCACTTAAGCCCACAGATAGTACACTGCACATAGTAGACTATTGAATGATTGACGTTCAAACTAAATATTTGCTTTATTTTTTTATACTTCATATAATACTTTAGTATAATTCTTTGTACTACAATTTTTTAACATGTTTACAACATGATTTCGATTTTAAATACAGACAGCACAGTCATTTAAAAATAGATATTAGTTAGTTACAACAGGAAGGCTCCAGTGATTCTAGTGGAGTCGTCGAATAAGCTGTTATAATCTAGCACCATCCAGTGGTCAGTGAAGGATTCAGCAGCGTGTGCATTTATGTTCCTGTCTGCATCATACTGCAGCTTTTATACTGGCCAGAGTTTTTATTTTTCTGGTGCTGCCTGAAAATTACTAAATAAGAAAGCCACAAAGGTCAACTTAATAATGGCCAGAGTAGAAGACCAATAACTTCCATATTAAGGATGTAACCAAATTAAATACAATATTCAGAGTGAACAGATAATATGTTCTAAACTGACACAGATACAAATCTTTTCTTCTCATAAAGGGCATCTAGTTGAGACTAGAGGTGTACATCATGACCGGGGTCCTTTGGTACGCTACAAAAAAAGTCACATGATCAAGAGGTTTTTACTTTCATGCTATCAGATATTAAACTTGTGGGACAAACAAAGGCCATGTACAGCACTATGTGATGCATATACAGCATCCTTAGTAACTGTCTGGTCAGGGTCGCAGTAGTTTGAAGGCTACTCACTTGTTTATATTTTAGGAAATAGAACCAACTAAATTTATTAGAAAATATCAAGGGCAGGTGCTCTGCTGTGTGAGCAGGATTTTATTTATTTGTTTATTTATTTATTTATTTTAAATATCTCTAGTTAAACTCGAGCTGAGGTTGAGGAACAGTCAGAGCTAGAATTCACAGATCATGCTGACAGTTCTGGTACTACTAGCTCTGTGGTTTGTTGCTGTTGTTGTTGTTGTTGTTGTTGTTGTTGTTGTTTGCAGTGTTTTCCCATGTTTCTGAGTATATAGTAATAGGGGCTCAGGAGCCAGTTCAGGAGCTTTAAACAGATACAGATAGTGTTGTTGCTATATAAACCTATTTCATACGTGTTGTACAACCATAGCAGTTTTAAGGCTAAATAGTTACCCTTAAGCACCATAATAAATCCACGGTAGCATCTTGGTTACCACATGGACTGGATGTTTTTACATTAAATAAAACGATAAGGAAATAGTGCATTCAGTCATAGCATACCTTGTCATCAGTTAAATGGTCAAAAGTCTGTAATTAATGTGATCCTTCAGTAGAGGGCGCCAGTGGGCACAATTTAATATTTTTTGTGACGTAACCTCTATTTTTACATCCCTGCTTGGAACAAAATTTGCATAGTTTATGTGCAATTTATATTAATAGATTTAATCAGAACTTTTACAATATGTTATATATATATATATATATATATATATAAATATAAATAATCCCCAATATACAGATCAGTACATAGCTGTCAATCAAGGACTGGATTTGTATAATCTTGACATATTAAGTCCCTCCTGAATGGTGAAACAAGCATAGGTCCTATCACTTTGACTTTGTCTATGACTGCAGATTTAAAAGACCTTAGTAGGAGGTTGTAGAAAGATGGACAGTTTGATATTTGTTCTGATTTTCTAGTGGACTCGGCTTTTAGAGATTCTATGAAATACAGCAGGCCAAAGTTCAACTCACTACTACTACTCCACATCTGGCCACAGTAGACGAGGCTCCTGTTAGTATAGGGTTGTGTAAAAGACTTCCTCATTTGCTAGTGGATGCTGGTTTAGAAAATGTGTGAAATTTAGATTTTTCGAGTCATGGAGACAATATAAAGTATTTAATGACTCGACTGGTCAGAAAGTATTGATGTGAAGCTGATAGTAGTGGCAGTGTCATGGTAAATTACAGTTTATATTAATTTTCTCATTCTAATATGTTATTATTTCTATAATAATAAC
Source organism: Ictalurus furcatus (assembly GCF_023375685.1). NCBI lineage: Eukaryota > Metazoa > Chordata > Actinopteri > Siluriformes > Ictaluridae > Ictalurus > Ictalurus furcatus. The sequence continues at coordinate 24,909,046 of NC_071263.1, forward strand.
TTAAACATGTATGAGGGACACGCTAGATATTTTTAAAATGGGGTTAACATCATGTGTAATTGTTGAAATGGTGAATGTTTATGTGATGAGTTTATTTGCCATGTTTGGAAGGAGTCTCTAGTGTCAGCTCTTTGTAACAGTAGTTTGTAGAGGTAAACCTGTCATTTTAAAGTTTTCCAACACTGGGAAAGTACTCAGGATGGAGGGCTTTGTGGTTTCTCTGTGACATGACAAGTAAGACACGAGGGAGAGAAAAGGAGAGACTGGTGAGGGTGTGACTGTTTATAGCTCTTGTAATGTAAGTGATAACAGGAACTACTTTGTTTCACAGACATTCCACAACATTAAATGTAACTAAAAACAGATAAATAGTGATGTTGTTTATTTATTTTAAAATATATACATAATCGTTTTACAAGGTACTGTCCTCAAAAATTGATGTGTTAGGTCAGTGGTTTTCAAAGTGGAGGCTGCTAGGGGGCGCCCGGGGGCCTCAACAATTTGGTGTGAAAAATAAATTCTCACTCTCAGATAACCACACACACAATCAATTCCTAATGTAATATAAAGATGTAAGATGTAATTATTAATTTTTTTTAAAAAGGGATATATTCAGGAGTCTGTATTTTTAATGTGTTTTAAAGACATCTTGCAAAAGGGGGGCCTCAGTCAAATGTTAATGCCATTTGGGGGCCTTGCGTTGGAAAAGTTTGGGAACCCCTGTGTTAGGTCATCTATTTTCCTAATATTCCTCTTATTCTAGCTTGAACAAGTTTGAATATTGATTCACTTGCTCGCTATAAATGTTGTTTGTGTCAATTCAACGCAATAGGAAAGTTGCATGAAGGAAATTTGAGGTGAATCTGTTATCATGTGAAGAGAGTATGTTAAATTAACAAATCATCATCAGAAGTAGGTGCTGTCTTACAACAGTCGAGGGTTTAAATCACAAGGATGGCTGGAAGTAGCAAAAGGTCAAAATCTATGTCTTACAGTCAGTGAGATGTAAATTGTACACATCATGCTAATATGTTTGGTATCTGGAGTGAAAGAATTCCTTGGTCGTGAGTTAAAATCAGTGATCTGAGATGATAAGGATAATGAAATGCTCACAGACCAAAGGCAGCCGATAAACAAGTTCTGGCTATGTCAGAAATTTCAGTAGAAAATCTCAGAATGTGACATGATGGGACACCAGTTCATCTCTAATGACTTTAATGACCTTTCTAATGAAAGGCTTCTGTTTGGCCACTTGTCATCATCAGGAGTAAATAAGGACTGCACCTGTGACTGTATTTAGAGCCAAGTCCTTTTTGCCCTTGATACCATAGGGAAATCCAAGCAACTCAGCCAAGACCTCCAGAAGTCTGGTTCCTCCTTAGGGAGCTGAAGGTACCATGAGCATCTGTACAAACAATTGTATACAAAAATAATAATCTTGGGACCACATAGACACTGCATCATTCAGGAAGGAATCATAAATTAACTCCCTGGGACGAATGGACTTGATCTGTAAGGTTCAACTGAACCCCAAGGAAGGAGTTGGAGGCTACAGGTATCGAATGTGTACATCCATCATTAAGAGAGTCGAACATCATCATGGCCTGAAAGCTACTGTGCAAGAAAGAAGCCCTAATACCAAGATTGGCATCTAAAAGCCCAACTGAAGTTTTGCACCATTCCGACTGTGAAGCATGGGGGTGGCAGCATCATGATGCGGGGGTGTTTTGGTGGAAAAGGGACTGGTGCACCACCTTTCATCCAGAAAGTTAAAACTTGGTTGCAACTGGGTTTTTCAGCAGGATAATGATCCTAAGCATACCTCCGAAACCGTAATGCGATAGCGTAAAGACAACAAAGTGAATGCATTGGAGTGGCCATCACAAAAATTACACTCCCAAATCCAGATGATGCCACAGCCATCCGTGGCCGTGAGTCTAGGGACCAAAATTAGCCATGCTGTCTGGGTGGGAGAGGTGATTTACACTGTCAATCACAGCGTCACTTTCCAGTCGTAGGCTTCTGTGAGCTCATGAATGCAGAAGAGGGTAGATAGCACTTTCCTCTGCGTGTGTTACGCTGCTCTGTGATGGAACATGAGCAGCAGTTTGAAAAAATGAGGTCGGCTGGCTTCATATGTCTCAGAGGAATCATGTGTTATTGCTTGTAATAACACATGATTATTGATTGATTAACACATGATTAACACATGATTAACACATGAAATAATAAATTATGTTTTGCTTGTATCTTTCTCATTTGTAAGTCGCTTTGGATAAAAGCATCTGATAAGTGAATAAATGTAATGTAATGTAATGTGTTAGCCTTCACCCTCTGTTGTTGGTAGCTGTCACATGCTAGGGCAGAGCTAGTGGGTGGAAACTGATGACTAAATTGGAGAGAAAATGAGAAACATTACAAATTGAACCTTTAAAGCTCCATTATGTAACAAATGAACTGGTCAGTTATGGACATACAGATGGAAACATCATATTCTACATTTCAATAAGTGGGAAAACATGGAAATATTCCATTAGTGAAGTGTTTCTGAAGGTGAGTTTTTGGAGATAAATTCAGTTGATATTCACTGTGGATATTGAAGTCTTATTGATGTCATAGTATGGAGTGAATCTGAATGGTGCAGAGCTACAAAACCCATCATCCCCTGTATGTCACATGATCTGGTTACATGATCCCTAATCACTTTCACCTGTGTCTCATTATGCCTTGTTAGCACCACTATTTAAGTTCTAGTTGTTCTGTGTTTCACTGTCAAGTGTCTGTTGTTGTTGCTGTCGTTTGTTATCCTGTGCACGTGCGTACCACGGTCTGTATGTTTCTTGCCTCGTACCCGTACTTCATGTTCATGGTTTGATTTGTTTTTCTGTACTTTACACAATAAATTGTCTGCACTTGCATCCACCTTCACTACGAATTGGTATTATAATAATAAAGAGGATAACTGCTGTGTACTTTTGTGATAAATATAGGCACTGTTCAAATAAATTTGCAGAAAAGCACACCAAGTTTCTATAGAAACAGGAAGTCCTGCATCAGCTGTGCAAGAAACCGCCGCTGAAGCTGCAGGACATGAAATCAGTTATATTTTTTCATTTAAGAGGATTTAAGTAATACACATTTTATTTTTTCATGGAAATTCATAGTTTAATACTGTATGTATTCAAAACAAGATGCCAAGAAAGCTGTCTTCCTTATTTGTTTTCTATGTTAAAAAAAAATGTGTGAAAAGTTTTGTTTCCCTACTTCATACCCTGTATGGTTGTGACAGAGAGGCAGTAGGGTGTGTTTTATGCACATTAAGGCAAATGGCAGGGTGGGAACTGCAAGAGTTATCACTGGGAGGCCTGATGCTCTCTTTGTGTTTAAGTGAGATAAGAAAATGTTCTGCGTGAATCTTCTCCTCCTCCCTGTAGAGAGGACATGAACATGGCACTTATACACAGTATCATGTGATTAAGCCTTACATTAAGACAGCCTTAACTGTAGCTGTATGGTTTAAAGGAATCCATGAGCAGAATCCGTGAGCAGGTTATCCAGTCACAGATTAAGTCAGGTTATTCATGTGATTAATGGTTTTATTCAAAGACATTTATATGTACAAACAAGTATGAGATGGAAGTAGGAAGAATAGAGAGAGCCACAGCTAACACAGGGTCTGTAATAAGTGCTAGTAAAATGAAACAGTCACTCAAACTACATAGGAATAATGATAATAATGATAGTTTGGCAAGGTAAAGAAGACGTCTAAACCTTGTCTAAACCTTTAGCAGCTATTACATTTACATTTATTCATTTAGCAGAAGCTTTTATCCAAAGCGACTTACAAATGAGAAAATACAAGCAAAGCGATATATCAAGCAGAGAACAATACAAGTAGTGCATCCATACACGATCCGTTAATTGAGTTCCAGAAGAAGCAAAGTGTGCAGAGTAGAGGTGTAAGTGCCAGAGTAAATTTATTTATTGATTGATTTATTGATTTATTTTTATGGGCTGGTTAGGTGTTCACGGAAGAGGTGGGTCTTTAGCTGTTTTTTGAAGATGGTGAGATTCTGCGGTCCGGATTGAGGTTGGAAGTTCATTCCACCACTGAGGAACGGTTAATTTGAATGTTCTTGAAAGGGACCTTGAGCCATGCTGAGTAGTTAGTAGAGGTATAAGTCTCTTAGTGAAGATTATACAGCACTACTTTGACTGGTTGAGCAGAGTTCCAAGCATACCTATATTTCCCATAACCGCACTGGGACATTTCACTGTTTATATCATTCTGCTTTTCTATGTTTTCCCACACAAAAAAAATTCCACTTCATAGTTGGAAACTCTTACTACAGTAGTGTTAGTGACATCATCAGTGGACATGGCAAAATATACTTCTCAGGAAAATAACTTCTGGTTTAAAACCTGAAAGCTCTTTAGATGAAGATGTAACAGAAGAAGGGACGCTAATTTTAACAGGAATGTATAAATCAATGAGCGCTAGCCGATGTGCTAAAATATGAGCAAAAATATGATGGGCAAAAATAAACAGAACATTAGGCCATATTGTGTCTGAAATGTCACTTACTCTATATTCATTTCTTGTTTATAGAACTTTATATAGACACAATATCACACTCGCAATCGTGTGGTTATTCTGAATATCGGCACAGCTGTGATTACCCATGCCTCTCGTCCTGTGGGCTCATGCTTAGGGCCAATCATAACCATGCTGATATTCAGTATAACCATACTCTTGACTTTAGCAGTGCTACACTCTAAGGTCATGTCAACTTCTCCTAATTTCTGTTCAGTTTGTGCTTGCTAAATATATTCTTAGTCTAGGAAGGATGACTAACATGGCTTTCTGGCATGACCAAATACAATATTAAATATAACGCAAATGCAACTTTTATATATATTGGCACATTCAAGACCAACCATCACAACTGTTTGTGTGGTGTTAGTGTGCATGTTCTCCCATGTCCATGTGGGTTTCCTCCAGGTTCTCCAGTTTCCTCCAGGTGGGAATGACTGTGTGAGTGTGTGTGTGGAGGGTGGGGGGGATATCCTTTGATGGACTAGCATTTCATTCAGGCTGTATTCCAGTCTGACACCCAGTATTGCCAATCAACTGTGACGTTGACCAAGATAAAGTGGTTACTAAAAGTGTGTGAAGTGAGTGAGTGAGTGAGTGAGTGAGTGAGACTCTAGAGCACTATATATACTGAATTGAACCTTTGCAGTAGTTCAAAGTTATAACCACCAGGAGACAATCACAACTACATCCTGATAGCTTTTATGATATACAAATGATACTTACACAGAATAATACGTGATCAAGAAATGATTTGATTGATTAGGTTCACCTGATGTAGTAAATGCGGGCGGCTGTGGATCAGGTGGTAGAGCGGGTTGTCCACTAATCGTAGGGTTGGCGGTACAATTCCCGGCCCACATGACTCCACATACCGAAGTGTCCTTGGGCAAGACACTGAACCCCAAGTTGCTCCCGATGGCAAGTTAACGCCTTGCGTGGCAGCTCTGCTACCATTGGTGTGTGAGTGTGTGTGTGAATGGGTGAATGAGACACAGTGTAAAGCACTTTGGATAAAAGCACTATATAAGTGCAGACCATTTATCATTTAGTAAATAAAGACAAATGGAAAAACGAACATACTGTCTCAGCAAGGTGTTAGGCCACCACGAGCTGCCAGAACAACACAGGTTCTTGAACCAAGTTTGGGGAGAATCTACTGTCCTGCAAATGTTAGTGTCTAACACACCCACTTCAGCCCAGGAAAGGTTTTTAATTTGCAGATTAATTGAATCAGGTGTGTTAAAGCAGTGGAAACACAAAAAATGTGCAGGACAGAGGATTCTCCAGAACTACAGCTGGAAACCTATGCTAAGTGACGCCAAACCAGCAAAACAGAGACTCTGGATTTTCCTTAGATTTGAATACGTCTATTAAAGGGTGCAAGGTGGTTTAGTGGTTAGCACATTCGCCTCACTTCCGTTCAATTCCCACTGTAGCCCTGTGTGTGTATGGTGCTGCGGGGGTTTCCTCAGGTCACTCTGCTTTCCTCCCCTAGTCCAAAGACATGTATGGTAGGCTGATTGGCATGTCCTAAGTGTCCATAATGTATGAATGGGTGCATGAATGTGTATGTGATTGTGCCCCGCGATGGATTGGCACCCTGTCCAGGGTGTACCCCGCTTAGGCTTCAGGTTCCCAACGACCCTGTAGGATAAGCGGTATAGAAGATGGATGGATGAATAAGTCTATTAGATCAAGGAGATCATTTTAATGTTTTAGATGTTTTACAGCTTGGTTAAGAACCTGCAGGTAGGTACTGTATATGTGTGTGTATGTGTGTGCGTGCGTGCGTGCGTGCGTTCCTGCATGCGTTTACGCGTGAGTGTGTGTGATGCATGACAAGTTAAAACAAGCAGATAAACCCAGAGGCCACTAACTGCAGTGCATTGCCGGGGGCCTAAACGGTGAGTGGATTGTAAAAATGTTCAGGGTGGACAGTGAGTTGAAAGTGTAGTTACATAACGTAAAATATGTACAATGTATAACGTATTACTTATTTTCTAGCTCAGACAAAATAGATCATTTGCATTGCTAACAAGATTTTTCACAAAGGACCTGTCAGGGGTCCAGACACTCCTCACTTTTGTAACTACATACCTTTTCCTATTAGTTTCACCTAGTTACTGAATAATTCATAGTAGTTAGACATATACCTTAAGGTAAATAACTGAGTAATAGTGTAAGAGTGTAAGAGTTCAGGGGCGAACTAGTTCTGGAAATGCCCCGAAACACATTTCACTCCGTTAATAAAGCTGAAATGATGTTTACCGCCAATGAAGCCACTCACAATAAAAAACCAAACCTACATGAATCAGTTAGCTACGTCAGTAGCTGGGTAGCCTCCAAATGTGGATTGAACTAAAGGACAGATCTTGTAGTGTTTGAATAGTCATTTCTGAAGATTATTGATAGTAGACTTGATATCACATAAAGACATGAACTCAGAAGGTCATTTTTTTAACTTGTAGGGTGACTTCCCATGGCAATATCCCTCAAATAGAGACCTGTGCGGAGTGTTTTTATGTATTGATGATAATAATAATGTTTTCATAAGAATAGGAATATGTGACAATTTTGACCTTGTGGGAACATTTGGCTGGTCCCATTTTTATTATTTAACAAAAAATAAAAAATTAATTTAAAACAACCAAAATGTTTCCTTTGAGTTACTGAGATTTAAGATCAGGGTTAGATTTAATTGTAGCATACCATTAATTATTAATAATTATGTCAATGGAAGGTCATCACATGAATAGTGTGTGTGTGTGTGTGTGTGAGGTTTCCCGCCACCTGTCTGCACGCACATGAGGGACCTCGAAGACTCCTAAGATTCCTGATAAGATAGCCATGTTGACATGATGAACATTCCTAATTTTGTTCTCTTTTTTTTCTTCAAAGAATACACGCACAAATAATATTATATGATAGAATAAAAATATCATTCTCACACACAAATATAAGAAACAAACCGATCTAGGTTTATATGTATATGTATTATTGTAATATTAATGTAGGAAACTAGATCTAATCTGAAACCAAGACAACTTTCATCTGTTGCTAAACGTTAATAAATGACGGCCATGCCACAGTGAAATGACTCTACACTCTACATAAGGATGAGACGTAATCACAAGTGGGTCAACCATAGAAAGACCGCCTCCGATAGAACGCTTGCTGGTGAAAGATATCCAAGGGATAAGTAAGCAATGAAGACACTGAGTCTTCATATTAAGTACCGCTACTTACTCAAGCCTTAATGTCACAAGCATATTTCTTCCTTGTGACACATGCTGCACCTATGGTACGCAATCAAAACAAAAAAAGAATA
>NC_071263.1:24921970-25061970 GCF_023375685.1 Ictalurus furcatus
TCGGGGGTTCAAGCCCCAGCACCGCCAAGCTGCCACTGTTGGGTCCTTGAGTAAAGTCTTTAATCCTCTCTGCCCCAGGGGTTCTGTATCATGGCCAACCCCAACTTTCTAACAAGCTGGGATATGTGACCAATAAAGGCTTCTTCTTCATATTCCCTCAGTTGGTATATTGATGATGATGGGGTGGAGAGAGCCACTTGTCAAAAATCTCCAATTAGGTTGGGATCTAGTGACTGTCTAGGCCGTAACATATCTGCCCTAGGGGTCTAAACCGTTCAGTGAGGCCTCATGCCGTGTAGATAGGAGCGGACTCATCCTGGTAGCACCATCATGATTTGAACAGGGTGAAACGCGTAGGCGGGTGTTTAAAATGGAGGACTTTGTAGATTTTCGGTAACAAGACGAGCTACAATTTTTTTGTCTTCAGGACAGACTGGTGATGGAATGACTGTTAATGGCTGCTGCAGCAAAAGTGGTAACAGGAACGAACTTGTTTCATGGATTTTACACAACATTCAAGTAACTCTAAATGGATAAAACAAAATCCTCATGACAGATTCAGTACTACTACAGTACGTTTTCTTTCCCCAAACTGAGCTCTTGCTCCGTCGTGGTTTCAGTCTGACCGAGTGACATTATAAAGTGGGGCTTTATGTGCTGCTTGCTCATGTGTGTAAACTGCTCATGAGCTGAAACATGCTCAGTAGGCGAACGTCCCCCAGTCTGGCACCTGTTGGGTCACCGGCTGTTAGTTTCGAGTTAGAGGAATTGTAAGTAATGTTACAGTTCTTTGTTAAAGGAATAGCTGCATGGAGTTTAATTTTCTATAACGGACAGAAGTTCTGGCATCAAGGCAAACATATTTATGCACTCATTTATATACCTTATTCTTCTATCGCGACGTCTAATTCACAGAGACTTGTACAGTGGATACGACACATCTAAACCAAAAACAAATTTAATAATAAAAGGATTGAAAAACATGTATGGTTCTTGATATCATAAAGCTTTTCTTTAGGGACATATTTAGTGTTGTATGGGAGGGATGCTTTGTTTGTTTTGCTGGGGTTTTTTTTTTAATATCAAGAGAGAGCGAGAGAATAAAGAGAGGCTAGATAGGGAACAACTCTTTATAGCTGCTGGAATGTAAGTGCTAACAGGAACTAACTTGTTTTGCAGACGTTCCAGAGAACTGAAAAAAATAGTAGGACGTGCCTTTGTTCAAATAAAGAAATATGATCATTATTATATGGTTATAAATACGATAACTAACAATAAGTGTAATATAAAAACTGAGTAAGTAATTGTTGTGATATAAGAGGATTAAACCACTTCAGGTCATGCTTTTATTAGAAAATAATCAACTCCAGGGTGGTGGGGTGGTGATGGGCCACATCAAACCACTTCATTGTTGACTATTTATATATATATATATATTTAAAAAAAACCTAGTGTTTAATTCCTTGCTTATCACCATTGCTTAGCATTATCACATCCAAAATGTTGATGTTGTTTAGGACACAGCGTAACTTAAAATATTTTATAAACATAAACAAATCTTCACTGTGTAGCTGTATGTGGTAGTTGTTTCGTGGTTTATTTGTTTGTTTGGTGCGGCCATCTATAATCCTTAGTGCAGCATTGTTCTGCCCTGTAAGCGTCCGCTTCCCAGAGTCTGAAGGCAGAGTTGTTCAGAAGCCTGTCATGTATGCAGGTGATAGTATATTTAGTTCCACTTTCCACTAAAAATGTGTTACAAGGACCGAACTGTACAGCTTCGTTTAGAAAATGGTTTGTTAAAATATAAGGTTATGTAGCTTAATGTGTCATTCAAAGTGAAAATATTGGATTTGTGCATAGGGCTGGGCGATATATTGATATAATATTGATATCGTGATAAACGATTATACGATACACTTTTCTGCGATTTCATTGGTATGGTGATGTATTTTTTTTTTATGCTTTAAATAATTACATATTAAATGATACTGAATGGATGCCACTCATTTTTTTTCACCTAATCTTCTTTGTCTTTGTAGGCATTAAAGAAAAATATCGTCAAACTCATTTTAACGGGTTTTTGTCTATTGCAGATATTTTGTTAGCTAAATTATATATCGTGATACGCATCATGTATCGTAGAAACGTCCTCAAGTATCGTGATATATTTTTGTCATTTCGCCCAGCCCTGTTTGGGCATGTATTTAAGGAAAAGATTTTGTTATGAGATAGACGTCCACATTAGACCAGCTGCATTAGTCTCGTAGCCGTAGTGCAGAACTAAATAAGCAAAACATCGGGCATGAAATTTCTTTTTCTTTCTTTACTTATCGATCCCATTCAAAGGAAACTGAGCAATGTTTAAATGTGATGTTTGGATAGAGCAATATGACACTGTTCCTGTCCTGATTGTAAAACAGAAGGTGATTGGTTGGTAGGGCGAGAACGTGCTACGATTAGTCAGTGCAATGTGGCGGTTATCCGATTGGCTTGAGTAGACAGTGGGCGGAGTCCAACTATTTGTGGATTTGTGTGCACTCGGCAATCCACAAATGCACAGGACGCGATCCACAAATGAATAGTGTTTGTGACATAAAAACATATATATATACTACTAACATATATTTGTGGATCTCATTCAATGCATTTGGGAATTTGTTTAATTTTTGTAAATCTCACTACATTTGTGGATCGTAATCTATTTCTTTGGAAATATCAAACAATTCTAACCCCATAGTACTGCCTCAGCACTTGTAGCAGAAACACTGCCCGTGGTGATAACAGCACACATTTACAGGCTTCTGTATGGCTTCTGTATACTTTAGTTGTGTGTGTGTGAGCTTAGATTGAATCGACAGCCACTTTCCAGTAAACACAGACACAAAACAATGGTGACCTCCAACTCTTCAGGTCTCAGAAGTGTGAGAAGACACTTTGTCCTCTGTTTAGCTCCAAAGCAGGAGTTTAATTACCCATCGATCTCCCATCCATTACTGCGCTTCAGCACCGTCAGCCTGCTAACATCAAAGAGCTGCATATCAAAGACAGTAGAAAGCTGTACTCTACCTTTTTCTCTCCTTCTGCTTCTGTCCCTGTATTACCCTGTCTGTCTGTATAACACACACACACACACACACACCCACACACACACACACCCACACTCATTTCTTTCCTTTCGCACTGAAACCTTTGATGGCATCATCAGTAATTCAGGATGACCTTTTGAAATATAAATGTGTATGTGTGTGTGTGTGTTTACTCTAGGGTGTGGCATATGCATTATGTGTGTGTAGGCGTTCTCAGACCAGGCTTTTGTTGTTTGGAAAGCTACAGTTAGACTGGTGTAGCCGATAATGTAGTTACATTGGAAAACCCCACTGTACATATGTAACTCAGATGTCATCATATGATAAGCTTTGTGGGATAAATACAGAACACCGTATCTCAGGGTGTTTGGAGATAAATATAAATTTGCAATACAATTCGTACTGTTAATAAGTTTCATGTCTGGGCTGCTAAGATAAAGCATATCTACCGATGAACTCACTAAAATATTCTGAAGAAGGTCTGATCTTGTCTTAATTTACAACCTAAGATCACATAAATGTACACTTAACATTAAAATAAGTTGAAAATATACACACTCATAAAGCTCACTCTGAACAGGTCTGTACGTACTATACAGTATGTAGTCAGATTAGCATTCACCAACCACAGGTTTTATCTTATTACTCAGTAGCCTATGAGATTATCTCATTTACTCACCACTAACTACATCACGCAGAACTCTTTAATGACTTTTAAATATCGGATTTCGTGAATTTGACTGAATTGAGTCCAGCGATCAAGCTCGTTGTGTCATGCTGTTCAAAAAAAAAAAAAAAAATGCTTTCCTGAGCAAATTTGCAGAGAGCCAATCAGATTCCAGCCTTCAAGATCCTGAAGCTTGTGGCCAGAAAAGTGAACAAAACACTGGGCGATATATCACTCATTATAATATCAATACCGTGATAAAAGATTACACGATACACTTTTTTACGTTGAATGGAACGAAATGGATGCCGTTGATTTGACGTGATTTAAAAAAAAAACTTTTGTTTATACCGTTTATTTTACTAGAGTTTTGCGGACAATTTGTTAGCTAAATTATATATCGTGATACGCGTCGTGTATTGTAGAAATGTCCTCAAGTATCGTTATATGATATTTTTGTCACATCGCCCAGCCCTACCCGTGAACTGTGAATAGAGGGTCTGAGACTAGTGTGTCCATGACACCCTGTGTATAGTATATGACCGTATACTGTCATATAGACATAGACATGATGAAGTATATAGACATAGAAAAGCATAGACATGATGACGCATGACTAAAATTCTAAAGTTCACATGTAATACACTCTGTCTCAACGAAGACTTGAGATTGATATTTTTTTGGTCCAGTGAGTTCTGGATTTCGTTTTCAGTTATCAGGCGAGGCTTTTTCATTTTCATTACAGATCAGCACTACAGATGAGTAGAGGAGGAAGGGGGAAGGGTTGACTGTTGTGCCATGTCCTGTATGGGTGTGGACCCTATTTGAAGCATGTGTGTAAAAGGTGGCGATTTAAACTCTTAGGAAGTTGCGAATCAACCACAACATTTACAGTTTTTGGAGACGTAGTATTATTAACTCTTTGTAGGGGTTGGAACGTGTGGGAATTCTCGCTGGCATTCTGAAACATAACAAAGCGAACGATTTTACACCGGACAATGGGTACAATAGCAAATCTGTGGTCCCGTATTGTGTGGTTACTTCCTGTGTTGTATTGCGGAATCCGTACTGAATTTGGTTATTATGTGAGCTGAACTGTGGCATGTGGGCGGATGTGGGCTATAAATTGTGCACTATTGACTATTGATTGGCCAAACATAATTATCAGCGTAGTGATTAATGTTAATAGTGTAGTGACTCTCTACGAGAGTTTTTGTTGGCTTTAGGAGGCACACCATATCACAATTGTATGATATATTTTTTTTTTATTTGCTTTTATTTATCTATCGAGTTTCCTCTGATAGTTAACACCATTTTACATTTATTACCCATGTAATGTAATTACCTCATTGTAAAACCTGCCATGTCCAAGCTGAATTCCAAGTAGCTTTAATGATATAACCTAACAGCTTGTACAGCTGTACTCAACTACCAATTGTTGGCACCCTGGGCCTTATTTGGGTCGTTCTGCACCATTATGGCAGTCCAACACAATCACTGGGTCTCATGATCAATAGTTAGACAAGTGATAGCGCCATGCACATATTAATATAGAGTTAAAGCTATATGCCAGTCTATTAAATTTTGCATCAAAGAAATCAATTTGGAAATTTCAAGTAGTAATTTACTACTCCTGGCCATCACTACATCACTGGCCATCACCCCACAACCTCCTGAGGACTCCTCCTTTTGAATGTTTTGGGGTGCCCGTGTTCAGCATTGAATTTATTCATGATGTCAAACTCCACAGTAGTGGTTCATTGATCATATGAAAGTAGACACTCCGGGTATTAAGAATTTACAGTTTTTCAGCAAATGTATTTCTTTTGGGGTTTTTTTTACACAGCCTACAAGGTTTAAATGTTATCATTTTGTTGTGGCAGTTGTATACGGTGTTTTAGTATCAAAAAAGCGTTAGTTGTGCTGTCTGATTTATCTCTGTACCAGTGTTATAGTGGAGAGGTGTGAATTAGTTGCCCAGTTGGGGGCTCACACCCCCTCCCCTCAGTTAAACACAGAGTCACGAAACTACACACAGAAACCCAACAGCGTCCTGACTCATCTTATAACAGACTTGCAGTGATAAAAGAATTCATTTGTTTATACCGATTGAAAACGTGTGATAAGTCGATTTCTATTCCAAAGGTGGAGTGAAACGCCAATGTACTTTCAAGCAAGGGTTACACACAGTAAACACAGCAGACTTTTAGTTACATTAATGTTGTGGAATGTCTGAGAAAACAAGTTAGTTCCTATTATCGTTTATGCTGTAGCAGCTATAAACAGTCGTTTCTTCACCAGCCTCACTCCTTCTTAAGGTTACAAAAATGAAGTTGGTCATGTTTCTGCAAAACCACAAGCATCCAAAAAGCCTTTCCCATGGCAGAGCCTACTGACTGTTACAAAGCACTGACACTCGAGACTCCTTTCATTAACATGAAATAAATCTCCTTGCAGAAAACTTCACCAACCTCAATCAACGATCAAGTCTTTGTGTAAGTTGTTACTATAGAAATAATAACACGTTTCATTACAGTACGTATTACAACGGCATTAATATAAATCTGCCGGAACTGCTTTCAGAGCTGCTGTTATAGAAAATGAATCAATACTTTCTGACCAATCAGAATCGAGCATTCACCAGCGCTGTTGGATAAAACCAAATATGAAGCACTGAAGGCTTAAATGTCTGTTTTAAAGAGCAACATCAATGTTAAAATGTGCTTCAGGTCTGGTATTTTTGGTGAAACCTAAACTATTCTCTCTCATAAGATGAATTAGTTGGGTGCAATTGCAAGTCATGTAGGCTTGGACTATGAATTGAACATTTGTACCCTTCTTTTGCAATTTAACATTGAGATTCCTTTTTTGTTTCTTCAGAAACATGCAAATGTGTTTGAAAGGGTTTCAGTTTTTTCTCTCGATGGTGACTTATTGCATTTGGTTACACTGCATAGAAAGAGTGCTTACTCATCACTGTGGTTTAGATATGAGGAAAGGATCTGACATTTCCTCTCAGTTACCCGTGTACGTACGTGTGTGTGTGTGTGTGTGTGTGTGTGTGTGTGTGTGTGTGTGTGTGTGCGCGTAAGCTGCTGTGACCCAAAACTTTAGTCTTTACCCCTTTGTGTGATGCCGGTTTTTGCCTCCAGGTTCTCAAATAGAGAACTGGATTGTTTTATTTCATCTGATTTATTTTATTTTTTATTTCGTAAATTTTTTTATTAGCAGTTTTTTAGAAAGGGAAGTATTGTGTAGTACTGTTGTTCTCCTGGATTGCGCTACACCCTGGTGTTTTGAGTAATGAGGATGGATTTTAAGGGTCCTGGAACTACTCCAGCCATCTAGTTTTGTGCGAGTATCGCTTAGTGTGAATGATTTCAAATCAAAATGATGTCCTCATGAGATTACAGAAATTGATGAATGGTTAGGCAATTATAGTTAGTAAAAGATTTATTCTGGTCAAGGTTGTGGTGGATCCAGAGCTTATCGCAGGAACACTGGGTGTAAAGCGGGAATATAATCTGGAAAAGCTTGAATTTAATCCAATTTGGAATTGGAACCATAGAAATGTGCCTTAAAGTCGGTCTGATTAAAGTCATAGAGATGTAAAAGTTTAGTTCCTGGTCGTTATATCAAATATCTTCACTTCTGCTTTCTCCAAATCAGTATTAATCACTCAGAAACGTTTCTCTCTCTCTCTCACACACACACACACACACACACACACTCACACTTTCTAGTACAGCAGCTATAATTCAAGAATCCAAGTTCGAACACTGCCAACTTCAAACCTACCTCAAACTTATTTACATGTTTGAACTGTCTAGATTACGAAGCTGGCTGGTGCACATCTGTTTTTCTAGAGAGGAGAAAAAGGAAAAGAAAATAGGATCGAACTACAGAAACTTGGCCTTTCTCTCCTTCCACCTGTTCTTTGGTCCAGATGTTAGTGACAGGTGGAAAGCTCGTTCAGCTTAGGGACAATGCCAGGCCTCTTCTTTTGACTGACTCACACACTCTCTCTCTCTCTCACACACACACACTCATAGATGCATGCAAATGGAGTCAAAAATTCAGAGACAGTGACGTCCTTATGCAAATGTGCATAGGATTCAGCGCCCACACACACACACACACACACACACATACATACATACATACATACATACAAAGCACTTTGAAATCTTGGCACATGATTTGCATCCTATTTTGTGGTTACATTTGATTCCCTATACGAAACTCATAAAATGCAATGGACTGTGTTAGGTTGCCAGTTATTTACAAGCAAATTAGGAGATAATGTTCAGTGTCGAACTCCTAAAGGCTCCTTTATGAAAGTTTTTAGTTTCTCTTTTACTTTGCATCCTGAGCCAACCCTGATCTTTTTTTTTACCCCCACTTTAATTACTGTAAAATTCATTTTAAAGCTATTGCTGTCCTCATGCAGCATTTTGCATTATTATCATCTGTCAGTTATGAATTTGAAAGGAGGAAATAATTCAGAGAAAATTGCCAGTGAGCATCATACAAGTTTACAACAGATAAAAAAAATAAATTAATCATTGGATAAAAAAATTCGTCTTATTTCTTCAGATACTGTATCAGTCCAGCACTGTAGGACAAGACTGGTCTGATGAATGTCTTCTCTTTTTTTTTTCATGCTATTGTATCCATCATATTAACACTTTTATCATGTTTTAGTAATAATTCTGAATAAAGTAGTAATAATTCTAAGCCTGAGGATGGGTGGTTTAATTCAGTCGTAATGAAGCAGCAATGAGCCTATAAAGGGCGTTCCTCTATAGGTAACACCACTTCCTGGTGAATTGTGGTTTCAAAGCCTTCTTCCTTTCTCAGATTATGGCCACACTCCTGAGTACAGATTAGGGCAGTGATTGGGCAGTGATTGCATTTCAGTGTGACATGACTGCAACGGTTCGATTCCCGGCCCACGTGACTCCACATGCCGAAGTGTCCTTGGGCAAGATACTGAACCCTAAGTTGCTCCCGATGGCTACCATTGGTGTGTGTGTGAATGGGTGAATGAGACACAGTGTAAAGTGCTTTGGATAAAAGCACTATATAAGTGCAGACCATTTTTATTGTAGACATGGATGCTAAAATCATAAAAATATGAATAGTGAGCACTTGAGCATACACATTTGTTCATGTGACCTGTCCAAATTGATGGCATAAATGCAAGCCATAATGTTTTATTACTCTTTATACCACAGCAAGTTGCTAACAAGGGCATTTTTGATGATCAAAGAAAGACCTATTGCACGGGGGGCACAGTGACTTAGTGGCTAGCGTGTTTGTTCGCACCTCTGGGGTTGGGGGTATGAATCCCACCACTATTAAGCCTTGTTCACACCGGGAAGATTTTCACAGTGCGAAAAACGGTACGTTTAACACCCCAATAGCTGTCAGTGAGAGTGTTCACACCCAGTCGTACAACGTGTGGCGTCAAAGCGTCAAATCTTTCTAATGTCAAGGGGTTAGTTTTGATTTTTTTGTTGTTTGTTTTTTTTTATGCGTAGCGTTAGATGAATAAAATAACATAATCTGTGTCTTCCCATAAGTATGTGAATGCTATTGTTGTGACTTTGATATAATTCAAATCATTACTTATTTAAAAAGTGTATACTGTTTAAAATGAGAACTTCAAGGATTTAGCTTTACGGTGCACCTATTATGTTTTTATTTCCAAATATGACCTTTCTTGTAGTTATATAGAGCTGTTTGTGAATGTAAAAACATCTGCAAAGTTTCAAAAAATCAAAGCGCACGATAAACGGAGTTATTGACTCCCAAAAGAAGGAATCGATTCTGAACAGCTGAAACGAGTCGTTAGTGATTCCAGACTTTACTTCCTGTATAAACCTATGTAGGTTTGTAACAAAAAGCCCCGACTCTGGTCTACATCGGCTGCTCGCTGACAGACGGAGCTGAAACTCCTTACGTTAGTGGGCGTTTCCTTTTCGACACACACTGACAGCGGTTGACCAATCACAACAGACTGGGACATCTGACCAATCAGAGCAGAGTATGCTCTCTGAAAGGAGGAGTTTAGAATGAATCCTTTAGAACGGATCATTTAACGAGTCGTGTGTGACACTGAGTCAAAAAGGTAATACTGCAATTAAAAGTATGAGCACATTAAAGTGTTTTTTGACCTTGGATGCATGTATATTTATTGTATGCGACCTTTAAAACAAAATTAGGCACGTTTCAAAACCATAATAGGTGCGCTTTAATTAAGTATTTGTTGCAGTGGCCAAATCACCAAATACCTTACATTTCAGAAAACTGCATACGTGCTTTTGCGAGTTCACAAAAAATGTGTGAACGTCTTAAAGGTGTAAAGACTAACTCTCTTCTTCTTCTCAGTGATAAGCCAGTGTCAGAAACGGAAAGTTGTGCAGCGCCACCTTGTGTACCGGTGTATTTCTGCTTTTCAGAAGCGCCATCTACTGTCAGGGAGTGAATTTGCACTTTCATTCAGCGCATTGCCCGCGTTTAACACCTGGGTGTGAGCACAAAAAAACATGCTGGGAAAATCGTCCCGGTGTGAACAGGCCTTTACAAAGCACTGACACTGGACACTCCATAAATGGTAAATAAATATCACCGTACAGAAAGCTTTACCATATTAATGTTTTTTTTTTTCTTCTTCTCTCCCAGGCAAAGAGGCGGTTGGATTTGGAGGATCCCCTCTATCTCCCAGATTTCCGCACACCCAAAGGAAAAGGGAACACGCCCTTGGCAAGGCTGTCCAGCCCAAGGAGTGAGTGAGAGAGAGACATTGTGCTCTAAATAACTGGTGATATGAATGATATACAGCATATTGTGCTATCATGTAAAAGCACTGATTGGCAGGCTATAAACAACAACCAGTGCTGTCTCATTATTTTTTAAGTTACTTAAATGTCTATCACATTTCAGCGTGCACGTTGCCACTAGCTTAGTGGTTAGCACGTTTGCCTTACGCCCCAGCATTGGGGGTTTGATTCCCGCTGCTGCCCTGTGTGTGTGGAGTTTGCATGTTCTCCCCGTGCTGTGTGGGTTTCCTCCGGGTACTCTGGTTTCCTCCCCCAGTCCAAAGACATGCATGGTAGGCTGATTGGCGTGTCCGTAGTGTATGAATAGTTGTGTGAATGTGTATGTGAGTGTTCCCTGTGATGGATTGGCACCCTGTCCAGGGTGTACCCCGCCTTGTGCCCGATGCTCCCTGGGATAGGTTCCAGGTTCCCTGTGACCCTAAAAAGGATAAGTGGTATAGAAAATGGATGGATGGATGGATGTTGCCACTATAAATTTTACCTTCTGTCACATTAGTGCAAAAGGCAAATATTTCAGATTCTCACAGGATTATACACGCAATAAAACAATCTTCCAATATTGTTTCATTTCACAAGACTTTTAGGCATTTCAGGCTTAGTATGAACTTTAGGTCCAAAGTGCATTTTTTTATTTTTTCTTCCTGTCCTCACCATGACCCATCGTACCCTAGACCTAGATAAAGCTGTACTGCAGATGAATAAATAAATGATTCTTGTCCTCTTCATCACACAGCACCGAAGTCTCCAGGCGAACGAACGCGCTACGACACCTCCCTCGGACTGCTCACTAAGAAGTTTGTGGGGCTGCTGAGCGAGTCAGCAGACGGCGTTCTGGACCTGAACTGGGCCACCGAAGTCCTGGAGGTGCAGAAAAGGAGGATTTACGACATCACCAACGTGCTGGAGGGAGTTCAGCTCATCCGCAAAAAATCCAAAAACCACATTCAGTGGCTGTAAGTGTGTTCAACCCACAGCACACTGTTAAAAAACAAAAAAAACAAAACTATCCATATATGACAGTGTTAATAAAACATCAGGGATGGGGAGAGTGATTATAAAGATCACTTAAAACATGACATGAGACTGAATAAACAGCATATTATATTTACAACAGTTTCCCAAATCACATAATTGAATACTTTAGTAAACATCGCACTGTATGTAATTTAGGACATCATTCTGCACTTGATTATCTCGCATCCCAAACCTCCTTTGAATTGCCGGAGTGATCTTACAGATTGTCCTAGAGGTCTGTATGGGACTAATCCCACTCTCACCCACTGCCAAAGAGATGACCAATCATGTGCATTCCCAAAAAAAAATCATGACGAATTCCACCCACAAAGAAAGAAATTGTGGCCAATTCTGTTCATTCTCAAAGGAATTATTACCAATCCTGTCCACTCCCAAAGGAATTACCAATCCCGTCCACTCCCAAAGGAATTATAATCAACCCCGTCCACTCCCAAAGGAATTATAATCAACCCCGTCCACGCCCAAAGGAATTATAATCAACTCCGTCCACTCCCAAAGGAATTATAATCAATCCCGTCCATTCACAAAGGAATTATAATCAACTCCGTCCACTCCCAAAGGAATTATAATCAACCACGTCCACTCCCAAAGGAATTATAATCAGCCCGTCCACTCCCAAAGGAATTATACTCAACCCCGTCCACTCCCAAAGGAATTATAATCAATCCCGTCCGCTCCCAAAGGAATTATACTCAACCCCGTCCACTCCCAAAGGAATTATACTCAACCCCGTCCACTCCCAAAGGAATTATAATCAATCCCGTCCATTCACAAAGGAATTATAATTAATCCTGCCCACTCCCACAGGAATTATGACCAATCCCAACCACTCCCAAAGGAATTACCAATCCCGTCCACTCCCAAAGGAATTATAATCAACCCCGTCCACTCCCAAAGGAATTATAATTAATCCCGTCCACTCCCAAAGGAATTACGACCAATCCCGTCCACTCCCAAAGAAGTTATTACCAATTCCGTCCACTCCCGAAGGAAATATCACCAATCCCATCCTCTCCCACAGTTATTTTGTTTGTATCGTTATATAGGATATAGGATCATACTGAACATTCTGCATCTTTACAACCCAGTGTTTACCTTTGTGTCTATATGACCACTATAATGATCTATAATCCCACAATCTGGTGTCACTAAGAAGAGGATGCATTCCCTTTTTTAGTAGGTTTCTCTTAAGATCGTTTTTCCTTGTTACTGTCCTCTCTGGCTTGTTCATTAGGGATCTAAATCTACATCCCGATTTAGTTTTTTGTAAAACTGCCTCATGACAACGTCTATTGCTAAAAAAGCGCTACACAAATAAAACTGAATTTAATTCATCATTCACCTTTTAGAAATGCGACATCAGAAGCTGATGTCGCATGTTGGTGTGTTTTACGCCTAACAAACTATTACATTTCTTATTGGAAAGGTCAGAGTGTTTTCTTAAAAAGTGAACTTTATTGCTTAACGTTATTAACTAGTGTGTTGAACAAGGTTTAAACGTGTGTCGAACCACGTTTAAACCTGCTCTGGTTTAATGTTTTTGTTTCTGGATGTGTGTTTTAGGGTAACTGGAGTGTTTGAGGGCTCTGCGAGTGCTTCGGAACGGACGAATGCTCTGCAGAGAGAACTCGCTGAGTTGGACAGGAAGGAGAACGCACTGGATGACCTCATCCAGTCCAGCACCAATCAGCTGCGAGAGCTCACTGAAAACAAAGACAACCAACCATATCCTTTCAGCCCCATCTGTGTGTGTTGAAATATTATATGCAGACGCCCTTTTGTATGTATGTGAATGACTGAGTGTGTATTTGAACAGTTTATTTCAATCAGATAAATGTACATGCCATGCAGTCATTAGACCTTAACTCACACCCACATTTGGATATGTGACATATCAGGACATTCGGTCCATATCGAGCCTGCAGAAGCAGACAGTGATTGCAGTCAAAGCTCCTTCTGAGACCAAGCTGGAGGTGCCAGAGGTATCTGAGGTGAGTGTCAGGTCTTCATCTTACCCCTTCCTTTAGGTCTTCAACCAATCATCTTTCAACTCTTTCATCCTCCAGTTTAGAGCCGATCCCTGTCTCTCTTCTCCCAGGGTCTTAGTGCTAAGCCGATTACACTCCTTCCTCTGAAAGTAGTAGTGGGAGTAGAAAGAGCCTCCATCAAAAAACATTTCGGGATTCAATACAAACATCAGTGCCTCTCTTAATATACAGAACAAATACACGATAATGTCGTTATATTTGAGCTATGCAACTATGTTCATCGTGTGTGTAAGATCATTTAAGGTGCCATTCAAATCTCACTCAATTCTGTGTATTGAATATGATACATTCAGTCTCTTTTTTTCTTTCTTTGTTGGCATCAGCAGGGGTCTATGCAGATCTACCTGAAGAGTAAAAACGGTGCTATCGAGGTGTATCTGTGTCCAGAGGAGGTGCTAGAGGATGAAAGCCCGGTAAAGTGTGGCTCTGCCAGGAAGGACCACTCATATGGGATCCCACACACGACTCACTCCAACACGCCGTCACGTCCAAACACGCCTAAACAGCCACATGGCCTAGAAGGTAAGAGAGTGGCATTAATAATAATAATACAGCTAACACTGAACACTAGCAGACCGTGGTCCACATGAGGACCCTCTCTGGTCTGATTAGAGAACTGATATGATTTGTTGAAATAGTTTAAACAAAAAAGAAAAAAAACAGTTTGTTTTTTTTTTCTCCTCCACAGCTACACCATCTAAACCCCAGATCCTCAGTAACAGTAGCAGCTCCACCCTGATGGATGTAGAGGGCATTCTGGGGCTTCCTCCCAGCCTGCTGCAGATCACTGAAGATCAGCTCCCAGGCACAGCCTTGACCTCTGACCCTTCATTCGTCAGTTTCTCGCCACCTCTCGACCACGACGACTACCTCTGGGGGCTGGAGAACGGAGAGGGGGTTTCGGACTTTTTCGACAACTACGATCTGGGGGATCTACTCCAGAGCTGAGACCATATGTGAAAATGGTACAGTCCTCATGTGTGAAGCGGAACAGTTTTTAGCTGTACGTATAATGGGACGGTCCTCGTTTTTATGTTAAATATGGACTACTTTTTTCTAGGTGCAGTTTGTGCTATGTTCGAAAATGTGACGAGCCAAGGAAAGAAAATGAGTCATGAGCCATTTTACCCAAAACATATCACGTTGTGAGTTTTTGTTTTTTTTTAGAAATAGTGATATCAGGGTTTAAATCAGATCTAAAGCTTGAACATTTTGAAAACACAGAGGATCTCAGAAATAACTCCATGCTCTTGCTGATACTCAAACACGCTGAATCACAGAGCTCCCCCTAGTGGAGCTAACCAGCCCTGTCTTTTACATGCTCCTGATTGGAATTATGTCTCAGATATGAAAAGGATATCATCTGTAGGCTTTTACGACAAAATCTAATATTTCAATGAAATTATACCATGTTTCCCAATCCTCCTTCTTCACATTTAGTTGTGTTTGCGCTAAAACACTCAGTTTAACCTCACAAAGTGCCTGTAAATGCACAAATTTGGTGTGTTCGAGCATGAAAAACACACAAAATGTGTGGCAGAAGTGAAATGACACAGATCAGGCCTGGGAAATGATGAACCTAATCTGAGGATAGGTTTAATCACACTAGAACGCCATCACTGATTTGCTATAGCTATAGGTAATTAGGTAGCTAGTTAATTAGTTCATTGTAATAGATATTTTCTGATAAAGCAAAGATATTTTTGTACCTTGTAATGTAATTTAGCCAAAAAGACACTGTAGGAAATTTTGGTTGGTACAATTGTTTAAATTTTTATAGTGTTTCCTGTAGATGAGCTGAACATGCATTGTTTTATTGTTTTCATTGATTTTGACTGTAAACTAAAACTCAGGAGTTTTTTATTTTTAATTTTTCTGATGTCTTGTGATGTCCAAAGCTAAGCATTTGTATTGTTGTGAATTGTTTATTTAGATTTTTATTATTATTATCATTAATATTATTATTATTATTATGATGATGATGATGATGATGATGATTTTGCCACTAGAGGGCAGGAGTAGACCAGAATCACTCTGTTGTTCACATATTTCATATCGGTGCTTCTTATATCCAGTATGTTCTCAGAAAAAAAGGGGTCCTAAACTGTACATTTCCTTGTTTCTGGGGTGCTACTCTTATCTTTTAGACCGTTAATACATACTTTTCATATAGAAATCTGGATGTAGTGGCTTAAAAAAAGATTTAAGGTATATATTTGAACAGTACTTACTGTATACTATATGCAATATGTACTATATGTATAATATATGCAGCATAAGATATGTACTAAAGGTACAAAAGGTTAAGGGTACCACCCCACTGATGAGGAATGGTACTTGGGGTACCAGTACCCTATTATATATATGTATGTGAGTGTGTGTATGTGTGTATATATATATATATATATATATATATATATATATATGTAAAAGACAATTTAACCGCCACTGAAGCCAGTATTTCATCTCTGAACAAAAACCCAAAAAAACTGTAGTGAGACATGTACACAATAAGAAATCTCACAGTCGTGCCTGTGAAGTCCAGATCTAGCCTAAACTCAGAGCTACATAATCCAGAATAATCCAGGCTAGCTCTCCAGCGCTGTTCTTTCTACCTCTCAGGTTTGACGTGAGTGCGTTACCACTTAAACACAAAGGATATACAACGTTTTGGCAGCTAAAAGTTCATTGGCGTGATCCTTTTGTTTTTGTTCTAGAATTTCTGATCGCTTTCTATTATTATCTATACACAAATGCTCATCGATCCATAAATCTGGATTAAAAGAGAAATCAGAGCGTTCTGATTTTAACGACTTGTGAAAGGAAAAAAAACCAAAAAAAAACAATGACACCAGTTTCCTACTTATTGCAGATGCAGTCAATCAGCCGAGACTAATTTTCAGGCCTAAGTGATCACACATGCTTCAAGTGACATTGTTAGGGACGACTATTAACAATAATAGCGTAATAAAATAAAATACGTAATAACAGAAATACGTTTTTAAAATGATAATTGATCAATGAAGTGGGATATCTACATCAATAAGTCATAGATTTTTATTTGACATGCACTTAAATAGTATGTATTGATCATATTACTTGATTAAATCTCCTTGTTTTATTTCACAGTATAACACTTATTTTACAGTGTAATTTGAGGCGAGTGTGCGGTGATTTTGGCACGCAGTTTAAATTGGTCATGAACAACATTATCCTCGGTGGAAAATTCGACATTTTGGCTGATCTACATTGATTTCTTTCTCCAAAGAATCCGTTTGGAATGTAGTCACAAATCGCCTTCCTGCAAGAACAACAAAGGCGATGTTGTGTCTAATTTTTAACGTCATTCCTGCCCCACCAGTCCTAAAGGCAGAACCAGAACTAGTCTGGTGTGGGCAGATGAGCCAAATCATGGCTCACTTTAAATGTGATTCAGCCTCGTCTCTCGCCGTGTGCTTAACACTGTTTCTAAAAGGTGATACAGTAGGCTGAAACGTTCAGTGACTCATTTAAAGAGGGCTGAAATTGTGCAGCAAATTTTATGTTTCAGCTTGATAGAGAAAGGCTGACATGGGTGTGATTTTAAGCTTTATTTAAGAATTCAACCTTAGACAGGATTTTATCTGTCGAAGTGATTAATATTTCCATAATTTATGTTATAAAACTGATTTTCGTGAACATTATTGATTCTCCAGTTTCAAAACCGAACCTAAGATTTGCCTATGTATGAATGTTTAGATGGTTTTCTTCCCCCCAGGGTTCCTTGTTTACTCGTCCCACATGTGGGACTAACGTCCTGTCCTAACAAACTTGAAATTTGTGTGCTTTTGAGCATGTGTGTGTGTGTGTGTGTTTGCATGATGAGGTAATAGGTAGCGAGTTTCATTTAGTAGTGAAATTGTTTAGTTGAATTTTATAGCATTCTTTGTAATATGCATTATATTTGCTGTCAGTTGAAGAGAATGATTTTGTATTTATATTGTATTTGACGGAAATAACTGTCTTAGTGTAACGTGTAAATAAGCATCTGTAAAAAAACAGGGAGCACTTAATGTTTTGTGGTGTGTGTGTGTGTGTGTTGTTTTGTTGTTTTTTTTTAAATAAATAAAACCCTGGCATTCTGATGATGAATGTTTGTGTAACTTGATCGTTCTCAGCGGTAACGTCTCGTTATACCACAGCGCGTTAGAATTACCGAACCTAAATGGCTGGAAAGTGTTGATTCATTTTCTCGAACAGCAGCTCTGAAGGTAGTTCAAATGGAATTCAAATCACAAGTTTGTATTAATGCATGTATTAATGATCGATATGCTGAAGTTTTCTGCAAGATGTTTATTTAACGTTTATGGAAGGAGCCTCCAGTGTCGGCGTTTTTTATAGCTAACAGTCAGTACATCCGCCATAGGAGAGTCTTCAGGACAGACGAGTTTGAGCGTTCTAGTTTGTCTATAACATGACAAGCTGCTTCAAAAAAAAAAGTCTTTTGACAATTTATAATGATAATGAGTCTTTATTAGTCACATATACATTACAGCACAGTGAAATTCTTTTCTTTGCATACCAGCCTGTCAGGAAGTTGGGGTCAGAGGACAGGGTCAGCCATGATACAGCATCCCTGGAGCAGAGAGGGTTAAGGGTCTTGCTCAAGGGCCCAACAGTGGCAGCTTGGGAGTGCTGGGGCTTGAACCTTGAACCCCGACCTTCTGATCAGTAACCCAGAGCCTTAACCACCAAGCCACCACTGCACCTATATTTATAGCTGCTATAACGTATATAAGTGATAACAAGAACTAACTTCTAACTAACTTGGATGTTCTACAAGAATAAAAAATAATAAGAAGAAAATAAATAATAAACAATTAATAATCCTAATAATCTATATTTTTAAAAAAGTAGAGTGTTCTTTAATGAATAAAAGTGGAATCGTTGGCAAGGTGCTGCGGTATAAAACACATCAGAACATGTTATTGGAAAAGAATCAACTTCAGGACTGCTTCATGTCGTGCTTCATCACACCACCCCATCCTTGATTATTTTCCGGTTTCATTCCTTACATAACTAAATTATTATTGAGTCATTTCCTTCCACTGGATCTTTATAGTCATGACTTTAATAGTTCTGAGTATGTATTGCGTCCATTTCACGGCAGATTTCCCACAGTAACGCGGATGTGACACGAACGACGCCATTGTCTGATTCAGACAGGTGCACGGCTGCGTTAATTATGACTCAGTCCTTCTTTCTTTAGGCGTCACCTCGGAAACCAAACGTCATCAGTGGCAGCCAGTAAAATGTCAGAGGTCAGAAGCTTGGTTTTTTTATTGCAAGCTCCCCCAAAGAAAAGTTCTTAGACGTTGTGCTTTTGTTGAAAATACAAAAAAAAATCCTGAAATGCATTCAGTTGAATCAATCTATGAGGTTTATATTTCCTCTTCAGTTGATTTGCATGTTATCTGTTTTCCCAGCACGAGTCCGGACCTGCCACTTGAGCTCACCGTTTACTTAGACAACAATATTGGACACACACACATACAAACACACGCTTGAGGTTCCGGAGCTGCTTTTCCTTTTTTTGTGTTTGTGTGTGTGTGTGTGTAATTGTGTCTTAAACATAAAAGTCTCTGTGTTGCTGTGAAAAGAAAAGAACGTTTGTATGGCTGTGAAATGTATGATATTAATACTGTGTCAAGTGTGTAATGTTTGTTTTTCATACATGCGCCATTGATTGGGTTCGATATTGAGACTCTGTAATTTCTCGTTCAATTCTAATGGTTCCACATGGTAACATACACACTAGTGCTTACTGGTGGAAATATACAGTACACGTTATAATTTGAGGTATATTCCTTTAAAAGAAATCACGGTAGTATGTGGATAAGTAAATCTCACAAGCATGCTTAAGACCATAGGTCTACATTATATGGCCAAAAGCGATTGTATACAAAAAAAAAACAAAAAATTCATATAAATTCTTGCCTGATGTGTCCATAAGGCTTTGCCCAGTACTGTCTAGATATTTGTTTGTATCTGTAGCACATTTTTGTATGTAACCTGGCCTTTCTGTTCTCAAAGCTTTCCAGTGGATTGCTTTATGCAGTAAGAGGAGACCTGTTGAGTCCATGCTGGCATTTTCTTCTCTTTTTTCTCTCAAGTTGTTGATATGTTCAAGAAAACTTCACCAAGTATGAAAGATCTACTCCTTGTGATCTTTGACAATCCACTATAAACTAGCCACTCTCTTTTTGCTTCTAACATACCAAACCTCTAAAGCTTTGACTTTGACTCACTTTACCCTCATTCTTCACTGTTGTGTTTTTTTTTGGTCTTCGTGAGATATAACAGGAACAGGGTCTAGATGCAGGTGCTACATCTCACATCAAGATCTTTGGACATCTCTTTGTGGGTATGAATGATGCAACAATACATAGCTAGCCAAGAAACAACTGTCCAGGCAATAAAAAATTTTTTTAAAAAACAATAAAGCAACAACCACTACATGTCGCAACACATCAGTGCTTTGTGTTTTGTATATTTATGTATAGTGGACGTTTTTCAAGCATGGGTTCATGTAAAATGGGGAACTGTGCTTTTATTTGCTATACATCCATTCATCCATTTTCTGTACCACATATCCTACACAGGGTCGCAGGGGAACCCAGGGTGCAAGGAACTACAGACAATTTGGAGATGCTTACAATGCATGTCTTTGGACTGGGGAGGAAACCATTGGAAGCACAGGAAGAACATGCAAGCTCCATGCGCACAGGGTGGAGCTTGGATTTGAACCACCAACCCTGGAGGTGCAAGGCAAGCATGTTAACCCTAAACTAAGCTACCGTGCCCCCCATTTGCTTTTAGACCTGACATAAGAGGACTGCATTATAAAGAGCTGTATACGCGACACTAGTCAATCATGGGTGTCTGTGAACTCATGTATGCAGAAAAGGGCAGATAGAGTTTTCCTCTGAGTGTGTTATGCTTCACATGTCTCAGAGGAAGTACGTGTTAGCCTTCACCCGCCGTGGTTGTTATTTGTCAGACAGTATGATAGCTGACTGGTGGGTGGGAATGTGAACAAATTGGGCAGAAAATGTGAGAAACGTCCAAGAAAAAGAGCAGTACATTGTATATGATCCACCTAACACAGAATGCATATTCTACCCTCACTGGTGTTGCTATAGTTCAGATCCATTGTACGGGACCAAAACAACAAACATTGTTTCCTTATTCCTGTAAAACCAGTCATTTATCAGAATAACTCAAATAGTTTTAATTACACTGGGTTGGGATTATTGCACAAGTTTAAACACATTGTCTGACACCCAGATAGACAACAGCTCTGTGTTAGATGGTTACACCCAGAGTGTTAAGTCATTTACAGTGTGTGTATAGTGTGTCTTCATTTTAAATTGTATTCAAATTCTTTTGACCAAAGTGTCTCCAGGGCAGCCCTCGCAGCTTTTTACATTCAAATGTGGGAAAAAGAAAACCGATACACTGTTTACGTCTAAATAAAGAAGCGATGTGTGTGTGAGTGACAGTGAGAGTCTTCTTTAAAGGCTGAGCCTGGGGACTCATGCTCATTTTTTTTTCAACGCTGTCATGTTGCTGGAGTTTCATTACAGCTTATGAATGCTTGCCGTCATCTAATCTATACACACATTTGGCTTAAAGGACTCCTGAACATGCCAAAATGTTTTTAATGGCTTGAGAACATCTCAGCAGCCTTACCCATTAATCATTTCTATGAAAGGTCCTATGAATATACATGAATATAGTTTCATTTACTGCTCTTTGTAGTTTATTTTATATATATATATATATATATATATATATATATATATATATATATATATATATATATATATATATATATATATATATATATATATTCTTGCCATCAGTAATAGCTATCCAGCTGGCAAGGCTATCTGCTAGTAAACAAGCTCACATTAGAAACATTAGAATCTCTAAAGTGAGCACTATTATGTTCTCACTCAGATCTACTTTACAGTAGCCAATCCTGCCAAAATATCATGTTACCATAACGACCACCATTTTCAGCACATTAGCCACCCAGTTAAGAGAGAACTAATTCAGAAAGTACAACAGGTCAACAGTACAGGTTTTAAGAATGTCAAGCTGTCATGTTTCAAAAATAACCTTCCTAAAATGTTCTTGAAACCTGTGATATAATTACTGTTTGCTTACACAAAGAGCTTACAAACAAAAAAAAAAAAAAAATTCGCAGCAACTTTCTTTGTAGGATGGTTTATAAACTTATGTAAGAAAACCTGACAGAGTCTAGGAACCACAAGTTCTTTCAAACAAAACAATATACTCGCGTATAAATGCTAGCTAAGTCTACATTTTCCACATGATATATTATTATTGATTTGCGTATTTGAGCCGTCTTAGATTTTGTGACAGCACCCGACTGAAATCTAGCCCTTCATCAAAGATTCCTCGATAAGTCAAGGTTTTTTAGGTTATTGAAAGAGGAATTCCTGTATAGACTCTTCTGGGTTTTCTATATAGGGGCATACTATAGGATCTATGTATATTTTATATAGAGGAAAGTCTCTGTTTTAAATCAAATGCTACAAGCCTTCCCCCACTACAGCAACAGCTATATCAGTAACTGAGGTATTTCCCTATATATTAAAAGTAAAATATAAATAAAAATTAAAAAAAAAAGTCTGATAGCAATGACAGGAATGTATAGCTTAAGGAATTCCACTAAACAAGACTGGTTTTTAATGCTGCACTTCCCAGACTGCTAGTAAAATCATTGCTATATTTACACTGCTCAGTAGCTATCCATCCATCCGTCCATTTTCTGTACTGCTTATCCTACACACGGTCGCTGGGGAGCCTGGAGCCTATCCCAGGGGATTCGAGGCACAAGGCGGGGGACACCCTGGATGGGGTACCAACCCATCGCAGGGCACAATCACACACACATTCACACACTACGGACCTACAGTGCATGTCTTTGGACAGGAGGAGGAAACCCCCGGGAAAAAAAAAAAGTCATATTAGACACTTGGTCTCGTTAAGTAATTGTGTTTAAAAAGTTTATTTAATGGGTTGTTGGGTAGTTTTATCATCAAAGAAGTTCAAATGGAGAAAGGAAGGTGTGAGCTAGCCAGAAAAAGGCTAGATTTGATCTTTTAATGTCTTCTATTGAAAGGCTCTTTGATGCACAGGGCCTCTGTGTATGTGCCAGATTTCCCAGCCAAAACCCTAATCTCTACAACCATCATCTGTCCTAAAGCTGTTAGCCATTTTAAAATCCTGTTTTGAGTTCACTTAAAACCTGGCTGTCGTTCCTTACTTAGCTCATCTTACTATACTGCAACGTTTTACGGTAAATCTTGTCATTTTACCTGCTAACTGATGGCATTCCTCATGTGCTTTAGTCAACAGATTTTTTGGACCGTGAGGAGAAGAGTCATCTGTGTGCTGGGAAATGTGACGTCCCCTCACGCACTTTTACAGAAACCGATTTTTAGAGGCTTCGCCCTTGACGTGGATCATTGGACATACTCTGATCCAAAACCCGCCTCTGTCTACGCCTGGTTGGTCACAATGGAAGGTGGGGTTTGGGGGAGGTTGGAGTGTGAAAGCTGGAGAAAAGACAGAGGTTGAATAGGGCAGCTCACTTCCACTGTTATTCAAACAGTATATTCACACAAATCCCCCCCACACACTATATCTTCTTCCACACATGCTCTCTATAATGGCTCCAAGCTCTCTCTCTCTCTCTCTCTCTCTCTCTCTCACACACAAACACACACACACACTTTCGTTTCCTTTCACCCATTCTCTTTCACTCTTTGTGACACTTCGACCACACACACACACACACACACATACACACACACCTGTTCTCTTTTACTCTCTTTGTGTAATAGCTTCAGTAAATACACCATTCACTTTCTCTCTGTAGCACCTTCCCCATCAACAACGCTCAATCATTTACACAAAAAAAGCTGCAAAGGTTTCTGGGTGATTATCCATCACACCAACTATGGCTAATAATCTGTATTTATGAAGCACTTTTCCTTTTTTTTTTTTTTGACCAAAGTCTACAAAGTGTTTATGATAAAACACAAAACGAAACATTGCACTATGATTTATTAGGTCATTTAAGAATTAAATCTATGAAAATTGCTGCAAATCATGAAAGATAT
Organism: Ictalurus furcatus; assembly: GCF_023375685.1. NCBI lineage: Eukaryota > Metazoa > Chordata > Actinopteri > Siluriformes > Ictaluridae > Ictalurus > Ictalurus furcatus. The sequence goes on from NC_071263.1 coordinate 24,945,848, forward strand.
AGTAAAATAAAATACTTCACAACAACAAATAGACCAGGTCAGAACGAACACACACACACACACACACACACACACACACACATCATGGGTCAGTGTTTTATAACCCAGCCTGGGTTATAAACCACAGCGTACATTTTCCAAGCAGAGGAAGAAGGGAGGCCTCATGTCTTGTACAGAAAAAGAAAAAAGAGAGAGAGAGTTAGAAAGAGAGAGAAAACAGTCATAATTGCTTGCAGAACTCTTTTGGACAGAGTCAGAGCTCAGATACGTCCCATATGGTGTGTGTGTGTGTGTGTGTGTGTGTGTGTGTGTGTGTGTGTGTGTTTTTTCCACGGTCGCTTTGATTTAAAAGAACAGTCCCTGATTCTCGAACCTTCCATTTAAAACCCGTATTTGTGATTTATATGTTTTTGGTGGTTTGGATCAGGTAATGGATTATAATGTGGCAGAAATTCTGCTAGTGAGGTTGCTGATGTAGGGATTTATAGTGGTGTAGTATATTAGCTGTGTTAGTAAAGATGGTGGGAGGGCAGAGGCAGTTTACCGCGTGTAAAAACTAGAGCAGCCGTACTTGTCTCGCTCACCAAAATATAGTGAAAGTTACATAGTTCAGTAGTTGAGGTCCTGTGATGGTGACTGGAGGTTTGCAAATATGAGAGACACTACTGAAACCCTTAAAGTCACTCAACCTTGCTAAAAAATTTAAACGCTCACACTTTGCAATACTTTGGGTTGTGTTGTTAGGGAAAAATAATCCATCCCTCCATTCATTTTCCAAACCACTTATTCTACACAGGGTCACATGGAGCCTGGAGCCTATCCCAGGGACACCCTGGATGGGGGGCCAACCCATCGCAGGGTACGATCGGACACACATTCACACACTACGGACAATTTGTAAATGCCAATCAGCCTACAACACATGTCTTTGGACTGGTGGAGGAAACCGGAGTACCCGGAGGAAACCCCCGACGCACAGGGAGAACATGTAAACTCCGCACACACAGGGCAGGGGTGGGATTCGAACCCTCAAGCCTGAAGGTGCGAGGATAACACAGCACATCCTGAAGTGTTTTATTCCATTTACAGCACAGCAATTCGACAACAATTACAGTTGTGTATTTATTAAAGAACGGCATGTTGTACTTTTTGTCCATTTATAGTTACATTCAAAGTCTGTGAAGTTATTTTCTGTTAAAAGTTATATTATAGCAGCTATTAACAGCTGTAAAAACACAAATCAATATATATATTACCGTAAAAGGAAACTGGAAAGCCCTCTGTCCTGACTCCTAACATAAAACCTTACCATATCAACGATTAGAAATTCTTTTTTTTGTTAAATCACAACACATTATTATTATTATTATTATTATTATTATTATTATTAGATGGTGTGTTATTCCTATAGTGAATAAGGCAGTTGCTAAGGATTATTATAATCCACAAACCTCAACTTTAAAGAAATGATATACACTTTTATCCAGCTTTCACAAAATACACAGAATCAGTGGTACACCAAAACTAGACAAAAACATTAATACAGTATTGTTTATCATCCATGAAAATCTGTCTTTACCAGAATACATTAATCTGGACATCAATCTTGTAGAAAAATCTTGTATAATATAATAGCGCAAAGATGTATGTTGTTCCACTGAAGAATGAAATGGGGGCAGGGGAATGTGGTAAAACTTTGTTTTAAAATGCTACAGATCAAGTTTAACTGGTTGAAGACACTTGTAGAAGAATCATACCAGATGCTTTCAAATGACTTTTTCCAAGTTAAATATTCTAAGCTAATGGGATAACCGTCCTATCTGAGAAAATTAAGTCCTAATGATATTGTGATATGTCCTCATGGATGCTAGTTAACCACATTTTGTGTGTTGGCTAATTCTATGCTGGACCAATGTTGAAAAGTTATAAGGGCTGAATGTCAACCCAATTGGGGAATCAGTCACCTAACAAGCCTTTATTCTCCATAATACACTACGAAATAGTACCAAACAGTAATATTTTTCACCAACGTTCTCCACCAAACACTGCTGTGTAGTTGATGGTGATCCTTATGGCTGGGGACTGCTTTGGTGGCAACATGGCCACTACAAACAACAACTAACAAAGTTGGAGGTCTTCATGAGACCTGAAGTGATTTGATTCAGTATGTTGACACATTTCCTTTTGAAACAGAAAATTAGAGAAAAAAAATCATGTTGAACTGCTTGACACAGCAGCCAATAGTGCACCCCACTGCATCCAAACAAACTTAGCTTACTACATTTGGCAGACATCCTTATCCAGATTGACTTACTTAAATCTGACCAGCAGTTGAGAACTCAAGGGCCCAACAGTGGCAACTTGGTGGTCCTGGGATTTGAACTCATAACCTTCTAACCAAAAGTCCAATGTCTTAACCACTGAGCTACCACTGCCACAGCAGAGGTAGGAGTCGGGTGTGCCACGTAACGGGTGCACAGCTGTAGCACCACTGAGAGTGAGTACTATTAAAAATGGTCTGCACTTATATAGCGCTTTAATCCAAAGCGCTTTACACTGTGTCTCATACACCCATTCACACACACACCAGTGGTAGCAGAGCTGCCATACAAGGCGCTAACTTGTCATCAGGAGCAACTTGGGGTTCAGTGCCCAAGGACACTTCGGCATGTGGAGTCATGTGGGCCAGGAATCAAACCGCCAACCCTACGATTGGTGGACAACCCGCTCTACCACCTGACCCACAGCCGCCCAATTAGTACTACATTAGCACTAGCTAACTAAATATTAAGACCAATGACATTTTTCAACTGTGGAGGATTTGTTTCCACTGCCTTCACCCAAGAACTAGACACTGAGATGCCGTGTGTTTTTGGAGTCATGCTGTTCATGTTCGTGTGGTGGTGTACTAGATAAAGATGGAATAGCATTCTCGATCAATCCAAAGTAGCAAAACATTCCATTATTGCATTTGATAAAACTCTTTGTTGAAAGAAACTTGTACAAATTCCATTCCCTTCCAAATGAATAAACTGCAACCATTTTTTCCCCCTCAACCAAGGCTGGAAAATGGAATAATGTGTATGAAGACGGACAGCCAGAAACACACTGACGAACCACATTTCCTGCTAATGAGCTGCTACTGTAGCGCAAGACACGCTATACCTTATATGTAGCTACAACGGATATGAATTTAGCTTAGAGGGCATTTAATTGGACAAAGGCAGCATGAGTACAGAATGAGTCATCAGAAAAATTGCTTCAACCTTTACTTGGAAGTGTCCGACTTAAATGGAAATATCTCCAAAACTTTTTCCCCTTTAAAATAAATAAATAAATAAATGTTTTTCTAGATATACTGTCTTACTGGTGTCCACGACACTAAGGGACAGGTACAAAAAGCTCAGAGACACCCCTTTTTGTTATTCACGGATACTTTCCAAAGTATTCTGGTGAGGAAATTGGTTTTGCATTTTCATTGATTCTGCCTGTAATTTGCATTAGTCGTGCTTGTTTATTCTTGCCAAAGCTAACGCTCAGAAATTTCCTCAACACGGAGGTATGTATATACGGCACACAGCGGACAATAAGCTTTTTGTAGCCTCTGTAGTTTTCCGCGCGCTCTATTTAGCATGGACTACCCAAACATTCCCACGTGACGCTTCAACGATTAGCTCACGAGCACGCGCTGCTGCAGGAGAGGGTAAAGAAGAAAAAAAAAAAAATAGACAACACACACACACACAGACACAGACACAGAGCAGTCGGTGGAGGGAGAAAGAAATGAGGAGCGCACGCCTTTCCCTCTCAGTGCACTCTTACTTGCTGATATGTTTCCGTTTCTTCTTTGCACTGTGGAAATGTTTTCATGAGGATTTACACAGGGCTCGTTCGGGCGCGTGCTTGGTGTGTTTGATTTGATTGCTTAAAAAAAACAAAAACAAAAAAAAAAGTTCACTGAAGAAAGTTTGAATTCGTGGACATCGTGGCAGCCATGCCGGAGAAAGTAAGCATCTCAGACTTCGTCTCGTTGGCGAATGAGGACATCACGTCGCCATCCACGTCGTGTTTTCAGGCTAAAATGAGCGACTGTCGGAGCACAGTGACGGGCCTGGAGGAGGTGAGTGAGTGAGTGAGTGCGCGCGTGAGCGGCCCCAGTTCAAGGCGCGTGCGGGTTACCTGTGGCACCTGAAGCGCGAGCGGTCCATAACGAACAGTTTATTTCATAACAACACTCTCTAAGTTAGATTTGAAGCTAAAAACTAACAACCTTATCGTGTTGTGGGGGTAACTTTGTTTTAAAACAGGTTCGAAGTAGATTAGAATATGGCTAATTTTAGGGTTTTAACAAAGGGGAGCGTTTGTTTGTTTGTTTGTTTGTTTGTTTGTTTGTTACATAACAGAGCTAAATAGTAAAATAGCTAATCAATATTATAGCTGTTTCTTTTATCTTCCATCAAAAACCCCACATGTAGACATAGTGATTTTTACATAGACATAGTTTTATTATCCAGTTTTATACACTTATGTACAAGTGTCATCATGTTAAGCTGTAAAGAAGCATGTAGTATTATACCAAAAGTGAAACTTAACTCCATGTAATTTGTTTTTTGGTTATTTTTTGGGGGGGGGGGTTATTTTCTTCTTTTCATTTTGTTTTTAAATAGGTCACTATTATAAGATTTCTTTCTGATTCAGAAGACACATAATGCAGCATGTTGTTTAGTGTAACTAGTTGTGTAGTTGGAAAAATGATTTCATCATGTTTTCTTTGAGAAACCAATATAATGTTTGTATATTTCATTAAATCACTTTACACATTCGTCTGGATCTTAGAGGAAAGAATTTTGCATGCTGCAAAATGTGACTTTTAGTTGAGATGTTTAGATCACAACGTGTGTTTATGGTCAGCTAACTAGGTACAAGGAGCTATATTAAAAAAAATTAAATAAACAAAAGCTAGTGATGAATCAGAGTAGTGGTTTCTACATTCAATGAGGATGATATAATGGATGTTTACTGCGAATATTTGCATTCAGAACTGGGAGTATAGCTAGCACAGTGGTTTTCATAGTGGGGGCCGCCAGGGGGCGCCCGGGGGGCCTCAACAATTTAGTGTGAAAAATAGAAAACCTACACTTATTTATTTCTCACTCTCAGACACGCACACACACACACACAAAATCAATTCCCAATGTAATGTAATGGATGTAAGATGTAATTATTAATAATAAAAAAAAGGGGGATATATTCAGACGTCTGAATTTTTAATGTGTTTTAAAGACATCTTGCAAAAGGGGGGCCTCGGTCAAATTTTAATGCCATTTGGGGGGCCTTGCCCTGGAATAGTTTGGGAACCACTGGTCTCGCTTACTGAAGACCCACTAGTAACAACACGACACGGCGCGTAATAGATAAATAATCAACAAAGGGGTGGTGTGATATTTTATCAACCTGAGGTTGACTCTTTTCCAATAACAGTATGTCTTGTAGTATTTTCCTCCTTGTGTACTATAGCAAATAGCCGGTGATTACAATGTTTATTTCTTAAATAATGACACGATGTACTTTTGTTTGTCGCTACGTAACTGAACGTCAGCAAAAGAATACCGCCTGTAATTTTATGTCTTCAGTGAATAGAGGCGAGACCAGTCAGCGAGAGTTTACAGGAAAATACGTGGTAACACTCGTGTCTTATCGGCTCTCAATTCTGTTTTCAGTCTTTTACAGTAGGTCTATATTTAAGTAGAACCGATCTACAAAACTGATCCTGATCCACTCCGTCTTTCAGGTGTAAACATATCAACTGCTTTTAGGTTCTCTCTAGTGTGTGCAATGTATTGCACCCAGAAATCTTTACTTCTGAGGGGCCGTTTACACGACAACGTAAGAAACGTGTGTTTGTGAAAACGATGAAATCACGCGCACACGTATTACGTGTTCAGTCTGTAAGCATGCGCGTGGGTACTTCAGAACTAATGTTGGACTACAGGACTGTGTTTGTGCTGCTCAAGATTTTGAGTTTATGGACGCTTCTCCAGCAAAGTGTAGATTTACTGCATCACTACTACGACCAGCGGAGACGCATCTGTTACACACACCAAATTATTAACCCACATCTACGCCAACGAGGGGTACTCAAAATCTTATAATTAGGGGACTGTACCCCCTATAGTTTCTTTTAGTTTTCTTCTTCTTCTTCCTCACTGGGAGTCTATGGCAGCCCTATGGACCAAAAGTATGAAAATGATGAAATTTTTCACACTCATAGATATGACCATGAATAGTATCTGGACCAATTATGGAGTCTCTAGGACCAACTCTATAGCACCACCACTAGTTCAAAAATTCACTTTTACATTTCTTTTCTCTGGGACAAAGTGTTCATTCGATTACTCCGCTCATGGTGATCACAATCCATGTCTTACTTTAAGACTCCACCAATGACAGTAGTCACCATTTTTAAATGTATAGTATTCAGGTTTTTGGCTACTCCTCATTCAAATTTTGTTACAGAATTTTGATATTCATATTTGTTCAAGGGCGCACGGTGGCTTAGTGGTTAGTACGTTCGCCTCACGTTAGCCTGGGTTCGATTCCCACCGCTGCTCTGTGTGTACGGAGTTTGCATGTTCTCCCCGTGCTGCGGGGGTTTCCTCCGGGTACTCCGGTTTCCTCCCCCAGTCCAAAGACATGCATGGTAGGCTGATTGGCATGTCTAAAGTGTCCGTAGTGTATGAATGGTTGTGTGAATGTGTATGTGAGTGTGCCCTGCGATGGATTGGCACCCTGTCCAGGGTGTACCCCGCCTTGTGCCCGATGCTCCTTGGGATAGGCTCCAGGTTCCCCGTGACCCTGAGAAGGATAAGTGGTATAGAAGATGGATGGATATTTGTTCAAAGTTGTGGTCCAGTATCTGTTAACATTTTAACTAATGCTTTTGTGTGCTCATTGTCACCTAGGAAGCTCTCCTCAGCATCAAACAAAGGTGTATTCTCTATGTGTGGTGCACTGTGATAAGCGACAAGCTTCAGTTCTAAAGGTCTGGTTCCCAGTTCTTAAAAGTGTCTGTAATCTTGTCATTCGGTTCCTTTCTTTTGTGGCTCTGCATTGCACGAAACTTGCAACCTCTTGGCATACAAATAAGTACCTACCTTTTATTCATTGCGCTTGCTGCGCCTTTGGGGCTTGGCCCCATTAATTGCTGCTTGCAGCTATAATTATCTTTGTCATTGTCTGTTTTGGAGTATATCTACTCTTTTATGGCTAATAAATATAGAAAGCAGACTGACTGCAGGTCTCACTATTTAATGATGATGAGTGTTTATTTATCACATATACATTACCGCTCAGTGAAATTCTTTTCTTCGCATACCCCAGCTTGTTAGGAGGTTGGGGTCAGAGTGCAGGGTCAGCCATGATACAGCGCCCCCTGGAGCAGAGAGGGTTAAGGGCCTTACTCAAGGGCCCAACAGGGCCTAACGGAATTCTGACCTGGAGCACAAGAAAAGCTAAAAGATGCTGTTGAAGACAGAAAAATCCATTTCCACAATGGAAAAAAAAAAAACCTTTATGCACATTTCATGTACATTAAATTATATTACATTAGGAACGTCTCAGCATTTATTAACCAAGAAAAATAATCCAGATCTATGCTCGACATGTGAGTTTTCACAATTCTTTATGACGGTGAATAATTTTCCTAACTAAAAAGTCTTAACTATCGAGATTCGAAGTAACTGGAGACAGAACGTGTTTTTTTTTGTACTCCACGTAGATCATAAACCATTGAAATCGGTTGAGAAATATAAACGTTATTGTGCTTTTTATCCAGAAAAACCGCAGCTCCCCCGTTTACTTGTATTTGTTTATAGGGCGCTCTCACACGGATCAACATGGCGGACACGTTGACGTGAATGCGCGTGTGTGCAGGCGCGGAGCGTTTCTTTACGACGTGACATCGCCAACTACTGGCCTGGCATGCACAATACGGCGTTTTTGCAGATCCATGTGAGCGGGGATCGTTTTGACAACGTTGTCGTCTGTACGCGAAGCTTTTCCAAAAAACGCAAAGGAAAAAACTTTTCCCGTTTTTAGTACGTCGTTGTCGTGTAAACGTAACGCAATATTTAACCCAAGTTAAATACAGACCAACACTCATGTCCCGGTGTAATTGATGGTTTTACATGTATAATTACTGTCTTTCGATGTTTTAAACTTGATCACACCACCTGATACATAATTAAAGATTAGCTTTCACTTTTCACCACACCTCAGAAGAGAAACATGATATAACGTTTATATGCATAGAGTCAGTAATAAAAAATATATTTTATTTTGTCTTTTTTCTCATAACCGTTTATTCTTGGAGGGAGCACACTGTATGTGTAACTGAATGTGTCACTATACTCTGACTGTTTTTGCATTGTATATTTGATCCCTGGCTACATGAGCCAAGACTCCCCATGGGGCTGAAGGGGTGTGTGTGTGGATCTGTTAGGGATTATTTCAGTTCAGTCCCGCATTAATTCAGTTCCTGGTGGGGCAGTTGTGGAATGTGGGCTGAGATTACCTGGGCTGTATTGACTTAATGCACTCTGTGTGTGTGTGTGTGTGTGTGTGTGTGTGTGTGTGGATCTGAAGCATTCTCAAGGTTATGTTAAAAGGAGGGGAATATCTGGTGATTCTGGAGTGTGTGTGTGTGTGTGTGTGTGTGTGTAAGAAGGTCAGTTGTTGGCTGGCAATGAGAGGCCTGAAAGGCTGTTTAGGTTAGAGAGCAGAAGAGTTTGTTTTTGTTTAAATTCGATTAAAGCCTTGGAGCCTTTTGAGCCTCTCGGCAAAGGAAGTTTGGAAGAGCTATACACACATGTAGATACACACACACACGCGCACACACACGTGCAGCACGTCTTTGTCTATTATACAAATGTGCAAGTAATTCTTTGCACAAAATAATATAATTTGCAACACACATGGTATTTTTATATCATAGCGAATTGCATTCCATCTCTTACCATCCTGATCGAACAAACTGCGAACAAACAATGACTTCCCCCTCAATCCAACAGTAGTTTATTAGCTGAGACTGGATTGAGCTCTGAAATTTGCAGCGTTGCCTTTCCATTGAGCGATAAGAGGTTATGAGGCTGACATACTGTCGAAGTCATAAGTTTACATGCACTTTGCAGAAACTGCAAAATGTTCATTTCTAAAAAAAAAATTGCATTTTGCTTTTTATTTAGTTCTGCCCTGAATAAGCTTTTTCACATAACACGTTTACATATAGTTTACAAGACGCAATAATGACTGAGCTTGATTCTTAATACCGTGTGTCGTTACCTGGATGATCAGCGACTGTTTTTATGTTTTGTGAGAGTCGTTCATGAGTCTCTTGTTTGTTTCCTGAGCAGTTAAACTGCCCGCTGTTCTTCAGAAAAATCCTCCAGGTCCTGCACATTCTTTACTTTTCCAGCATCTTCTGCATATTTGAGCCTTTTCCAATGTCGTGATCCATCTTTTTACACTGAGGACGACTGAGGGACTCGTACACGACTGTTATAAAGGGTGCAAACATTCACTGATGCGGAGAAGAGAAGGCAATGCGATACATGTCGGGGGGGGGGGTGTAAACATTTGAACAGGATGATAGCAAGCTAGCTAACAATAAACAATTATTCACATAACTTTCTAACATCATGAATATTCACTTTCCAGGTAATAGCCTCTCTGTCAATTTCCAGTCAATAATCCGTCAATAATCCGTCGCCGCCTTCTACATTCACTTGCTTCGGGAGGCAAACAAAATCCCTCGAACCAAGCTAGTAACTGCTCAGTCTGAATCTTTTCTCATGGATGCTACGAGGGAGTTTTCAGCCACGTGAATGTAGTGAGGAAGCTTCGTCGCTTCAGTCGGTGAACTTTCAAACACCGCTTCTGTTAATGCGAGCGCTACAATGGTAACGCCGGAACGCACTGAATCGGTGGTGAGCGAGCGTTTCAGTAGCAGACGAAACGGTACGCTAAAATGGCACGGAATTGTCGCATGTTCATCTGTGGCAAAACTTAAAAGTTCTTTTTATTTGTAGCTAAATGTTCCAATTTTGCAGTGGTGGTGCACATATGTAGACACCTGACCATCACATCCATATGTATTGTTGAAGATCCCGTTTCAGATTGATTGATTGATTGATGATGATGAGTCTTTATTGATCACATATACACGCATATCCCACCCAGCATGTTAGGAAGTTGGTGTCAGAGTGCAGGGTCAGCCATGATGCAGTGCCCCCTGGAGCAAAGAGAGGGTTAAGGGCCTTGCTCAAGGGCCCAACAAGGGCAGCTTGAACCCCCCACCTTTCGATCAGTAACCCAGAGCCTTAACCACTAAGCCACCACTGCCCAATTTAGTCCCCCTTTGCTGTTATAATGACCTCCACTCTTCTGGGAAGGCTTTCCATTAGATTTTGGAGGATGGCCGTGGGGATTCGTGTTCATTCAGCCACAAGAGCGTTAAAGATATCAGGCAGTGATGTCGAGTGAGGAGGTCTGGAGTGCAGTCGGCCTTCCAGTTCATCCCAAAGATGTTCGGTGCAGGACACTCGAGTTCTTCTACTCCAACCTTGGCATACCATGTCTTCGTGGAGCTTGTTTTGTGCACAGGGGCGTCGTCATGCTGGGACAGGATTGGGTCTCTTCGTTCCAGTGAAGGGAAATTGTCAGGTTTCAGCCTATGAAGACATTTTATACAATTGTGTGCCTCCAGGTTTGTGGCAACAGTTTGGGGAGGAACCACATATGGGTGTGGTGGTCAGGTGTCCACATAGTTTTGGCCATATCGTGCACATTTTCATTGATTCTATTTAAAAACCATGGGGATGACAGAGTTTGTGTTCAGTAGTGTATTAATGTGTGTGTGTGTGTGGGGGGGGGGGGGTTAAGGGCAATAATCAATCGTAGACACATGCACTGCACTTTGACGTGTACACCAGTTAGACTGCTGTGTCTCTGTTACTGATTAGCGTAGCTTCAGATAAACCCTGATAAGCTTGTTTGGAAGAAGAGAGATGGAAAAAGATCCAAGGTTGACACTCAGGGCTGTAAACAGAAACGGATTCCTAGCAGTGCGTATTTTTTTTTTAAATATTTTTTATTTTTAATAGAATTTTTTTATAGCACAGTGAATGGGGTTGAGACTAAGCTGGGCTTCCTGTCTACTAAACCGTACACTAACGTATCTGATCCAGCGGATCATTCAGTTTAACCTACTTTCATTCGTAAGGCAAAATATAGGATGTGAAATTATACACACTGACAAATCTAAGCAGCGGTGAAGGAGTTAGGTACAATATTAACGCAAATCGGCGTGTTTTTGACGTGTGCCGTTCTAGAAAGCGTAAAGTTTGCAAAAACTCGAGACTGCATTCAACTCTGTCATTGACATAAACACCAACCAGACGCGTATGTTATAGGTGTACGTCTTAAAACATATTTTTATGCAGATTATGTTTGTGGTTTGACGGCAAAATTTGTATCACCATCATACCTGTGATGCCTGACCCCCCCCCCCCACCAACCACCAACCCCCAAGAAGTGTCACATCATTGGTCCAAGAAATGTATAGTACTTTAATTCTTTATAAAAATGGAGAAAATCACATGCTTCCATAAGTAAGAATGGGGGGAAAATATGCCAAAAAAATATGATGTCATGATGATAATTAAAGACTTGATTTATAGACTTGCTGTTTGGAGCGTGTCCGCTTTATAAAATTCTGCTATCTGTAATTGAGACTGTGACGTTCTAGACAGACAACTCCTACAGAGCTCATTTGTGTATGAACAAGTAGAGTGTGTTTACACCAATGGTACCAGTGTATCGTGGGTGGTTTTGTTTCTTTGCATGTAAACCTGCATGGCCAGATTGCTCCGTTCATACATCGACAAACACACCAGCTGGGACATGTTCATTTTCTCTTACACACACACACACACACACACACACACACACACACACACACACATTCTCTTTATTTACAACGTGCCAGTAGTCAGCTATTGGGATGAAAGTCCTGTTTTTTTTCCTTTTCTTACGACAAAAAGCTTGTATTTCTTATTGTTCTGTTCATTTCTGGTAGAGTACTATCTAGCATATTGATAAGAACATTAGTTATTTTATTGTTTTATTTCTGTTGCTTTAAACAGACGCACTATGAGTCAAAAGTTTGGACGCACCTGCTCATAGGTTTCTTCAATTTATTTTGTAGTGTTTTAGGATAATAATGAAGACATAAAGGCTTTTTTTTTTTAATGGTCGTGTTGAACAAACCAAAACTATTTTACGTTCTTTATTCCGAACATAGTTTTGATATGTTTAACACTTTTCATGGTTGTGTTGAATGTTCCTATGATGAACAATGCTCCCGATGAAGCTTTGAACGCTCCGTCGGCTTCATGAGGAGCTTCACCATGTCTACAGATAGTCCTCGCTCCTCGCTGCTTCTCTCAGGAGGCTTTCACACTGGCAGTTTAGTCCGGAACAGAGCACGGTTTGCCTGAAAAATGGGTAATGTGAACGCCGTCATGCGGACCAGGAGGCGCACCGCGGTACCGAACCCGAGACTAGCTGTAGGAGGTGGTCTGATTTGGGATGGACTGGAACTGTGCTGAGATGTGAACGCAACTTGTGCGTATGTATTTTAGACGACATATTCGTTTCCAACAACGCGCGGGTACCATGAGTGGTAGAGGAACACTGTGGGACACAGAAGAGGTCCACTGCTGCGCATTAGGGATGTCGATTTATACAAATTCCCATGACCGAACGTCATTTAAATTAATCATCGATTAATCGTTAAGCTTAAGATTCGTCTGCTACAGTGCAAAATTCGTCTACTACAAGATTCGTCTGCTACACAATTCGTCTGCCACACGATTCGTCTGCTACAAGATTCGTCTGCTACACAATTCGTCTGCCACACATTTCGTCTGCTACATGATTCGTCTACTACACAATTCGTCTACTGCTGTGCAAGATCCGTCTACTAAAAGATTCGTCTACTACAAGATCCGTCTACTAAAAGATTCGTCTACTACAAGATCCGTCTTCTACAGTGCAAGATTTGTTTACTACAAGATTCGTCTACTACAGTGCAGGATTCGTCTACTGCAAGGTTCGTCTACTACAGTGCAAGATTCGTCTACTACATGACTCGTCTACTACAGTGGCATGTAGCCACCGGCATGACATGGTGTGAAAATCCCACTGAAAACGGCACCTTCCTCACCCAAATGAAAAGAGGTTGTTTTTTTTTATTTTTTTTTTTTTAAAACTCTAAATAATAGGCTAGTAGGACTGTAAAATGAATCAATGTGAAGGAACAGTTGCACGATTCGGACCGCAGCAAACATGCCCAGTGTGAAAGCCATCTTAAATTCGACATGAAATCTACTTGTTTGGGGAAACATCTTAAATTTAAGTAAAAACTACCGCATTAAAAAACATTCAGAAATACATTTATACGTGGGGCAATAGGGTGGCACCTTGTGTAGCATTGCTCATTCAATCCTGAGCTTGAATCTGTGTGGTGTTTCCTCTTTGTTCTCAGTTTCTTACTAAAACATGCCAGTAGTTGAATTGGCTATGCTCAATTGTATTTCCAAGGTATTTTCTCGACTCATGCCCAGTGTTCCAGGAACTGACTCCAGATTCCACCACTTACTTCCAGTGCTTACTCAAGATGAATGAATTTATACATGCATGATTACCATCACTATTTCCAATTGTCTTAGATACCAATTTCAATCATAAGCCTTTTATCAAAATGCCAATTGATCATCCAGTCACAAGCAGTTCTGGCTAATATCAGATATTGGTTATCCAATCAGTAGCCTTCCTGCTTCAAAATGATCTAACTTTCCATATGGAGAGAAAGCATCTCTGTAAGTGAAAGGCATATGAGCGTTGACCTCTTCTCTTTAGCAAATATGAAGTGGTTGGTAGGAGTAAAGACTGGAGACACAAATCCAATAATATTTTGCAGTACTGCTGCCAGACTCTCTCTTTCTCTCTCTCTCTCTCTCTCTCTCTCTGTCTGAGAATATAATACAGACATGTGACTTGAATTAGAGCTGGAATTCTTTTCAGAGCTGCTGTTAGAAAATTAATCTACACCTTCTCACCAATCAGATTGGAGAATTCAACAGCACCGTGGTTTAAGGATCTGGAGGACACTGGACAAGCAGGGTCACATAATGAGTCCAAGAAATGTAAAGTACTTAATTACTCGCAAAAATAGAGAAAATCACATGCTTCTGTAAGTAAAAGTGAGGAAATATGGAAAACATTCAATACAATATACTATATTTGAATACTTTTCTTATATTTGAAGATTTAGATACTTGATTATTTAAAATTTTTTAAGCAATAAAGCGTTCTATGCTATCCTGTATAACTGTCAATAAAGCTATTAATATCTACTCCGATGTTCAGAGTTCTGCAGGGTGTCCAAACGTCTCCGTACACAGGGGAAATGAACACTATTTAGCGAAATGTCTTGCAAAACTTTTCATACTTTAGTTTATATTATATATATTTTTTCAGACAGCCTTTAAGAATGCTTTTACGGCAGATATCCTTATCTAGAGCAACTGACATTTATCTCATTTATACAACTGAGCTGAGGGTTAAGGGCCATGCTCCAGGGCCCAACAGTGGCTGCTTGGCAGTGCCTGGATTTGAACTCATGACCTTCTGATCGGTAGACCGACGTCGTTACCACTGAATTTTTGTCTTCTTTTTCACAAAAGAAGAACGTATTGAAATCATTCTCGCGGCTAGATCGGGAAGCTGTCGCAAGGTTGCGATGGACTTTAACAGGAAACATGGAATGCCCATCACACACGACACTGCTGCCAAACTTATTAACAAATTCAAAAAGACTGGAAGTGTTGCGGTGCGACCGAGAAGTGGACGTCCACGAACATCCACTGACGAAGGCACGACCGACGTGGTGCTGGCAAACATAGTCGCCTGTGTATGGAGACTCTTGGGACACCCTCTATATATATATATATATATATATATATATATATATATATATATATATATATATATATATATATATATATATTTTATATATATTTATATTATATATATATATAATATAAATATATATAAAAAATATATTTATATATATATATATATATATATAAATATATTTTTATATATATTTATATTATATATATATATATATATATATAATATAAATATATATAAAATATATATATATATATATATAAAATATATTTATTATACACCCTATATACAAGATTTCGATCTCTTATCCATAAGTTTCACTGCCTTGGTTACCTGTTGCTTTATTGCTGCTCATGTGAATGTAGTGTTTCTGTGTTTATGTGTTGTAACAGGTTAAATGAACGTTAAATGAGCGTTTATGCGTAACCTGACATCTCATTGGGTGTAACTTTTCTGACTCTCTCTCTCTCTCGCTCTACAAACCTGTTTTTGATTCATCTGTCTGTGTGAGATTGTACGTGTGTTTACCTGAGTCAGCAGACTCACCTGTCTACATTACCAGTATGTCCAGGACGAATTCAAGATGGTGAAGCTGTAGATTAAGGGTGTTTTCCTAAATGCTAGTGAGAAGTTCTTCTTTGAATTAGTTCTGAAAATTAATAGTCATTGAGAAAATGTTTTTTTTTTTTTTTTTGAGATCTCAATAACGTCACATTGAGACGCCACTAGAAAACATTGCACTGTTGTAGTCTGTTTAGTTAAAAACACTCAAGCTGAAAATAAGGCTTCTAGATACAAATGTTTGAGATATCATAGCTTATGTTAACCTTTAATTTATTCTACAACAGTGGAAACTTAGATCTGTAATACGGCAGCCTGTACAGTATGCACTATATGGCCAAAAGTATGTGGGGTCTGAATACGACACCAATATGTGGTTCTTCCCCAAACTGTTGGCACAAAGTTGGAAGCACAATGATTTGTATAAAATGTCTATTTATGCTGTAGCATTACAGTTTCCTTTCACTGGAACTAAGAGGCCCAAACATGTCCCAGCATAGCAACGCCCCTGTGCACAAAACAAGCTCCATGAAGACATGATTTGCCAAGTTTGGAGTGGAAGAACTCGAATGTTCAGCACAGAGCCCTGACCTCTACCCCACTGAACACCTTTGGGATGAACTGGAACACCGACTGCTCCCCAGGTCTCTTCACCTAACATCAGTAGCTGACCTCACTAATGCTCTTGTAGCTGTATGAACACACATCCTTCCAGCCACGCTCCAAAATCTAGTGGAAAACCTTCCCAGAAGAGTGGAGGGGGGATAAATCTGGAATGGGATCTTCAACAAGAACATATGGGTGTGATGGTCAGGTGTCTACAAACTTTTGGCCATATAGTGTATCTGTATAAATAGTCTCTCATCTCTCTGGTCTCGTATACATTTTTGTACAGTAGGTCTTTATTCTGGGCGACACATTTGGAGTCAATTATTGAATCACGCTAAAGGCGAACACTTGACACATTTCTGAATAATTGTTAAACATATGTTTGATTTGCATCAAGCTCAACAGCGAGGCGTTAATTTTAACCAGTGTACGTTCTGTACAGCGGTGCATATGGAAGGCAGGTGGTCTGCTTTGAATTCCAGATGTATATCTTGAATAGTAGGTTGTTTCAATAATAATTTTTTTTTTTTGCAAGTTCACACATGCTGAATGAAAAGAGGCAGTCTTGAGGTTGATATCTGATAGGGGTGTTTCTCAAAATGGGTATTTTTCTGGTGAGGTTACTTAGATTTTCCATCGGAATTTTTTGTTTCTTTTCAAAATAAGCCACAATGTAAGTACAAATCCAGAAAACCTAGGGTTAGGATGCTGTGGTTTAACACTGATCTTTATTTTTTGTCCCAGATTCTGGAGCAGGACCAGAGCTCTCTGCAGAGGATGAAGAAGATGGTGAAGGGCATCCACAGCTCTGGTCTCAGTGAGTGTTTGCGTTTTATATATATATATATATATATATGTGTATATATATATATATATATATATATATATATATATATATATGTATGTGTGTGTGTGTGTGTGTGTGTGTGTGTGTGTTTGTATGTATGTCAACACACAGTACTGCTT
Source organism: Ictalurus furcatus (assembly GCF_023375685.1). Taxonomy (NCBI): domain Eukaryota; kingdom Metazoa; phylum Chordata; class Actinopteri; order Siluriformes; family Ictaluridae; genus Ictalurus; species Ictalurus furcatus. Next base: position 24,963,017 of record NC_071263.1, read on the forward strand.
TAATCATGTCACGCTACAGAGGAAACAGCTCAGCTATGGCAACTCGGTGTGAATAAGATAGGTGTTGCATGGAAAGTTATAAAGTGAACAGAATGAGAAGAATGTCATGCAAATCTAATTGCTAAGTACCATCCGTGTTAAATTTATTGTTGTGACCGACGTGAGAATTTAGCCATTAAATTGGTGTTTGCATTAAATTTAAGGCCAACACTAATGTATTAATAAGCAATGCAATGCATGGGGTCATTCCCCCCACCAGCCTCTTTTTTTTTTTTCTTCTTCTTCTTTCTTTCCCCCCCTCTCTTGAAGAACAAAAAATCTTACTGTGAAACCAGAAAGCCCAAACTTCTCCTGAAGTCCTGAAGACTTTCCTGTGGTGGAAAACCGTACAGAAAGCTTCAACATATCAACAGTTATATATTTTTCCTTTGTTAAAGCTGGCGTATCGAACTTTTTCCTGTTAAAAATGAACATAAATTCAATTACTGAGCAAGTACATAAAAAAATCAGTGTTCAAAACTGTCTCCCTAGCTTACACAAGGGTAAGCTTATAATAATGATTTATAAGTTGAGCTGTCAGGTCGGATTACACGGAAAACCTCAGTTTGACGTCATTTGCGTGGTTACGTCACGTCCGTAAACAGAAAGAAGAAGAGCCGGCTGCTATATCGCCTGTGTGGGAGCTGAGGATGGTGGAGTGTTTGTAGCTTGTTCTTTTTTTTTTTTCTGTTGAACAGGTCAGACATTTCAATGGCTCAATAGATAGCTAGCTAATATTAGTGCACTTTTTCAGTTGTTTCAGCTAGGTATCGAGATTTCTATGTAGATGGGGGTATTGTTTTGTTTTAATAAAATAAAACAACGCAACTCGCGATTTTTTTTGTAGCGACTTCAGAAAACAAGAAGCCAACAGTCGCGTATTATATGCGGACTTGGCAGCCATGATAAGTATTCCTCAAACCATCAGATTCATGTGCGCAGAGGGGAAGTGCCGAAGCACAACCCACTTAAAAAACCAACAACAAAAAAAAAAACCTCAGCAAGGAACTTGCAGTTTTACATTTCAAACAGAGATGGCGATAGAGAGACAAAAGTTCAGTACTTCAGCTTTAAATAACAGCATGTTTATTATTTGTCCCTGTGTTAGTTGTTGTTATAGAAATGATCATTTATTAGAACAAGCTCACTTTCATAGGCCTGTTATTTGAATTGCAGCCGGAACTACTTTCAGAGCTGCTTTTATAGAAAATGATCAAATCTAGCAAATCTGAATTGAGAAGAAAATTCAGTTAAATGCTGCATGCTGGTGTCCGGTTCTGTACGCAGACTGCACGAATGATCTCCAACCTGAGAGTCTTCACACCTTACTGGCTCTCCCTCCCTCCTTTTTATCCCTCTTTTAAACATGACGACTCCCTGTACAAATATGGGAACTGCCTACTAGAGCTGCCAGCTATGTAAACTTTCTCAATCCGGGAACTTCATTAAGAACAGACAGCCGTATCTCTCTGTCCCTGACCTGTGTAATGTGTGTTTCTGGGAAATGAATCGTTAACCGTCAGAAATTCTTCACATTTGGGAAGCAGATATATTATATGAGTCACAATGCTACAGTTTGGCTGTAGACCCCTATACTCGCTCCCTCTCTTTTTATCCCATATCCCCTCTTTATTTTTTTTTTCCTCATTCCCCCTCTTCCCTAACCAAACTCAGATGGTTTATTCCAGTAAAGGCACCGTGCTCAGGGAGGCCCTAGTTTCCTGGCCTCATTGGGTTCTAATCCTCCCTCAGGGTATCTGATGAAGCTCTGAATCACCTCCTTTCTCTTTCCAACTTCTCCCTGTATTTAAGCCACATTGATCATTCACTGCGCCGTCTGTGTGAGAAACAGGGCATGACCCCGTTGAAGTTTAACTCCTGTAAGTGTTTAGAATGTTTTTGTTGAGGTGATTTATGACTGGAGTCCGAGGTCAGTGCATAACTATTACTAAACACAGTCATGTAATGCATATTTTCGTATCAGTGCTGATGTGAAAAGGAAAAAAAGTATATTTATGGACTATTATCTGCTCTCAGTGTTTTTCTTTTTAGTCCCTGTTGCCAGGGTGAGGAACTCGCGACTCACGTAATGCCACGTAATTGCCTTTTACAATGCTGCTGCTGTAAAACATGTCTTATGCCTTGATGGTTCATAAACAACAGCTGAACTTTTCACACGTGGTTGACGACGGGTTAATGACCGTTTCCTGTCCTGCACCCTTATCAACAATTCAGAAACGTTCCATACTTTTTTTTTTTTTTTTTAATGCCGTTGAAAAGGCAGGTCTGTGCCATTTTAATAGTGCTGCAGGGATGATCCAACCCGGAGGTTATTGCAGACAATAAGCTCTGTGACCAATAAAAGCTTATGATTCTTACACGTTTTTTTCATCAAGATAATCTTCACAATTGAACACAGTTTTTATGAATTTTTTTAACGCCTAAATACAATCAGAAGTAAAAAAAAAAAAAAAAAAGCTAAAGTTAGGCTATAAACAGACTACACCACTGCACTTCCGACAACTCTTCCGATCTTTATTTTAAAAAACACTACAATTGGAAAATCCTATAAATTGATAAATCTGCAAGTTGGAGTTGGAATAGTTTGAAAGAGGGCGAGTATAAACAGAACGAGGCTGTAGTAGATGAGTTTTCCTGTTCGCCGTGACGACGTTTAATGTCCCCGACAACTTCTGTAGTACCATTTAGCCACTCGTTAGCAACCGCCTTTTTCAAGACACGTAAAAGCTTTAAGAAAAACCACCAGTGGGGTGTTACTGATGTATTCTATGCCGTAGAATAAATCGTGAAAGTATCTTGAGCTTGTGTTAACCACAGACCTTATTTCAGGAATATTTAATGAAAAACCTGTTTTAAAAAAACCCCCACCGACGATGAACCGGAAGTGCTAAAATGCTAACTCCTTTCCGGGTTTTAGGACTCATTGCTTTGGGGTTTTCTCTTACTCTAGCTCTAGTGGTTCTTTCTCTGAAGGTGCAATGATTATTTTAAGATACTGTTATAGATCAGAACGACATTTAAAAACACAACAAAAAAAAAACCTTTTCCCCCATTTTGGCCCTAATTTGGTCACTTGCCAGTTCCCACCCACCAGCCAGCTCTTTGCTACGATCCGACAGCTACTATCCAGCGAGGGTGAAGGCTAACACGTGCTTCCTTCAAGAACCGTGACGCCAGCCAACCACATCTTTTCAAACTGCTGCTCATGCTGCGTCACATGCTGTGGCCTCTTGGCGACACAAGGACATGACACAAAACATACCATGCTGTGAAAAAGTATGTGCGCCCATCCTGATTTCTGATCTCCTACTAAATTGTTTGAGAAATGAAAACAGTATTTAAGATAAAACAAGGGAAACCTGAGTAAGGCAGAGCCAATAGTCTTTATTCTCAAAGCTTATAATGTTAACCAGTAATTGTTTAATATACACAAAAAGGATTGGTCAGATTGATGAAGAGCGACATTAGTAGGTCAAATCCCACCTGTCCTTGTCTTCGAGCCAACATTTCACTAAACCGAACCAAATTAAGCATAGCGGAAGTAGCTAGAAAACAATTCTGCAAACAAGATGAACTGTGGAATGCTTTACCAATCGGCTAAAACTTGTTTTTTTTTTTTTTTTTTTGAGAGACTGGTTAAAGACATGATGGAACAAAATGCCATTCAGGTTAAAGTGGCAAATAATGAGAAAGCTGAGCTGAATGTGATCGTGTTTATTGTGTATTCTAATACATGATCATTTTTATAGTAACCGTTTACACAGGGACATCTCAAGTATGACCAAAAAAGCTCCACATAAACAATTATAGGAAGCATCTATAATCGCTGATGAGATGAAAATGTCCGTGATGGATTCTGCAAAGGATTCGCCAGTGTCTGCGCTTTGTAACGGTCAGAAGTAAAGCTGTAACGTTAAGTTGTGGCAACCTTTGAGTTGCCAGGTTGCGGTTTAATGGTAACATAAAAAGCTGCATATTTATTTATTTATTTATTTATTTATTTAACTTCAAGAAAGGGTTCAAAGAGAGTCTGGTGCAGAAATGACTGTTATAACAGGAAATAACTTGTCTTTCGGACATTCTATACATACACCTGAATAGCTTTAGGACATGGTAAGCTAACAGCAGTGATGGTTGTGAGATGTTTCAGCAACACAGAGGATTGATAATAACGGCCTGGTTGTAGTTTATGTAACGTGGCACACGTGGCGATTCCGCATAGCTGCTTTGATGTCTGAGTATGTGTCTGCTTGCCGTGCGTCTGTGCCATGAAAGCAGCGTGAGCCTTTTATCTCATGCTATGCCTGAATGGACAGAGCTAACGGCCCAGCATTACTTTTACAGTGCGGTGGCTTTTTTTGAGTATCTTATCGCTGATTTGAATACATTCGAAAGCAAACTGGGATGTTCATCATGCACCGGAGAACATGAGATTTAAGTGTTTGTAATAACTCCTCTTGGGCGATGTTGAAAAAGTTGAAATGTAGCTAATATTATTGTAAAGGAACAATCCAATATCCTTTACAGAAATATTGAAAAGCAAGGATATTAGAGTTTACAGAGCTGTAATTTTACTGAAATATGTTGGACTACGTGCCACTAATTCCGTAATTCCTCTTCACTGTTGAATTGATGTATGTTTCTAGTGGGGTTTGTTGTTGTTGTTGTTGTTGTTTCTGTTTTACCAGATAACTGATACCAGAGGCCAAAAATGGAATTTGGACCTGTTTTGGGAGTGTCTGTGTTCAGCACTGAATTTATATGTGATGCCATACACAGTAGTGGTTAATGGCTCATATGAAAGTAGACACTCAGGGTTTTAACAAATTGCAGTATTTATGTATTATTTGTACTTAGTCTACTAGGGTTAAATATTAGAATTGTATTGTGGCAGTTGCATACACTGTTTTACTTTCTAAAAATAGCTTTAAGCCACATTTAAACCCAAACAATTAGTTCCAGGAACTTTTTTTTGTGTTTCCATTGTGGTCTAAAGTACCGTGAAGATTAGGCAAATTAGTCTGATGGTCAAACCACTTGTCGGGCCGCTGGTCGGGACCGCTCCTGTTATTGTGATCCTTCATTTTCTTGTCCTGTTTGAATTTCTTGAGCTGTTTTCCTATGTGAACAACGGCCAGCTCGCTTAAACGACTTGATATTTTTAAGTATACTCTTTCATTGCCGGTCGCCGGTTCCAGTTCCCGCTGTATTTCATCCTCAAAATAAATACTTAATAAGGCCTGGACCTCGTCGTCGGGCCATCGGTCGTGTTTTTTAAGAAACTCCATTGTGTTGGTTCGAATCTCAATGAACAACTATTACTGTACGCACCGCAACAGACGGTGGGTGAAATAAAATGCTGCGTGCACTCAACCAATCAGTATGTTCAGCATCCAAGTCCCACCCCCAAAGTTCCTGAACTTTGAAAAAGTACCACCTCCGGAGTAGGGACTTTGCAAGGGTTAGGGATAGAAATATTACACCTGTCTAGAAATGCTTTCTCTTTTTTTTGTTGTTTTTTTTTGTTTTTTTTGTTTTTTTTTTTTGCTCTGGTTTGTTAGCATAAAAAGTAAGCTAAGCTGTTTTGAAAGTCTTGTATGGACGAGCTACAGCTCGACCTAATGTTGTCATTTCTGACCTGATTTCACATTTCCATTGCACTCCTTTTGATACAAATCGTTTATATTTGCCTGTTTGTGCGTTTCAGGTCACGTGGAGTATAACGAGCAATACATCGAGGTTTTGGAGAACCTGGGAAACAGTCATCTATCTCAGGACAATATTGAGATCTCCACAGGGTTCCTTAACCTGGCAGTGTTCACAAGGGAGGTCACCGTGCTCCTCAAAACTCTGGTGAGACTAAATATACAGTCGCCTCCGAAAGTATTGGAACGGCAAGGTTATTTCATTTCTTTGTGCTGTATACCAACGACATTTGGGTTCGAGTTCAAAAGATGGATATGAGACGAGCGTTTAGGATTTCAGCTTGTATTTCCTGGTGTTTACATCTAGATGTGTTAAACAGCATAAAACATAGAACCTTTTTGTATCAGACCAGATGATTTTTAGGCGAGCAAAAGTATCGGAACTGATAAGTCTTGAAGTAAATTAAAGTAAATATCACTTAATATCTGGTTGCATATCCCTTGCTTGCAATAACTGCATGAAGCCTGCAACCCACTGACATCACCAAACTGTTGGTTTCTTCTTTTGGGGTGAATTTCCAGGATTTTACCGTAGCAAACAAACTGGGTGGTCTGATACAAAATGTGCTGTTTTACGTTGTTTAACACATCTACATATAAATACCAGGAAATAAAAGCTGTAATTCTAAACTCTTTTCACATATTCATCTTTTGCTCTCAAACACAGATGTCTTCAGTACACAGCAAAAACAAATTCATTGGACTTCTTGTTCTAACTGTGTGTGTGTGTGTGTGTGTGTGTGTGTGTGTGTGTGTATAAATTAGTTTGTATATTTAACTCTATACACATCTATCAAACATTCTCTGTTATACCACAGTGCAGTTGAATGCTCGACGCTGATGTGTTCTGAGGTACTGATGTATTTTCTCTAACAGCAGCTCTGACAGTAGTGCCCAGTCTTATCATTTCTATAGTAACTGCTGCGGATAAGTTGATTTTTGCGCGATTATTGATAGGGTGAAGTTTTCTGTGTTTATGTAGCATTTGTGGAAGGAGACTCCAGTGTTTTTGTAACAGTCAGCAGTAAAGCTGTGAGTTTAAGTATCCCGATACGGGAAAACATTCAGGACCGAGCGTATTGTGGTTTATGGTTTCTTGGTAACATGACAAGCTGCGCTGTTTTGTCTTATTAAGAGGGAGAAAAGAGAGGTTGGTGATGAGGGAACAGCTCTGGATAGCCGCTATGCCATAAGGAACTAACTTTCACGGACGTTTCGTGGCATTATAAATGGATATAAAGTGCAGTGCTTTTTTTTCTAATGAATAAAAATGTCATTGTTGGCAAATTGCTGTGGTGTAAGAGGAATAATCACGGCAAGATATGCAAGGCATGTAGTAGGAGTTAACTACAGCAGTAGAAGTCAACTTTGACTTCACTTTGCCTCAGGCCACATCACACCAGCAGTGTTTCATTCCACAGTTTAAAACAGTGTTTTATTCCATACATTATAACCTCATCAATATTTTTGAACAGTTAGCCTTTTTTTTCTGTCTTTCTTTCATTCTTTTTTTTTTTTTTTTTAAGGAAGAAATGTGTTAAAGTTAATCTCTAGCTATGATGGTGGTTAGTGTTGTAGTTTTGGTTAGTGTTGTGGGAATTGTCCATATAGGAGCAGCTATGAGTAGCAGACTCTACTCAGATTGCTGTAAATCCAACATGAGCTAGATGTTCTGATATTCGGATAGACACGTGTTATTGTACCATGTGACTTTATTAGGACGTGATTAACTTCCCAGCAGTTGTCATAGTGTATAAGAGATATAAGAAGGCATGTGCTGTAAGTCATGTGTTGTGCATCAGTCCGGTGAAATACACACGCAGTATGGCTTCAGAGCTCAGTGTCTGAGAAACATTGCTCATCCTAAATAATGCTATAACCAGAACCAAGTCATGAGAACATCAGCAGGTTACTCAGGGTGCACGTGTGTGGCTGTGTGTGTGGCTGTGTGTGACATCTTCGTTTGTTTAGGAATGAATAATGATTTGGCTCCAGCTGCATTGCAAGAGTGCGCTAGGGGACTGGGAAGGACAGCTGTGTGTGTGTGTGGTGTGTGTGTGTGTGGCAGCTGCAGCCAAGGCCCTCTCGAACCGGAGTGGATCCGGATCCTTCTGACCGATTGTCTCCATGGTGACCTTAATTAATCCCAGACCCGAGTGTGTGAGTGGGTAGCGCCTGACTGCTAAGCTGTCAATCATAAAATCACCAGGGATGCTGAGCTCACACAGAAACTGGGCTTGGAAAATAAACTTTTTTTTTCTTTTCTTTTTGATCCAGTATGTGTCCTCCGCTGACTCCAGCTGTCTTACTGTATCAGCGACTTGTTTCCTTTTTATGAGTTCATTTCTGCTGCAGCTTTTTTTTTTCATTTTTTTTTTTTTTTTAATAACACTTTTATGTTTTTCAGCTTTAGTCTGGCACTTTGTATCAGAATAGATCGGCCACTCCTGTTCATTTATGGCCTATTGAGAATATCATGTTTCTCCATTGTAAAATGTGCTTTGAGATGAGAAGTTCAGCTTTATTGGAGATCCTTGTGGCAGTTACTGACGACAATACAAAACAATGAATACATTTGGGGGAAGATCTAGGGATACAAGCTGAGGCAAGCTTTCCCTGAGAATTTTCAGTTAGTGAGATTCACTGCATGACAAGAGTAATGTAGATTTCAATATGTTTAGGAAATGACATTATAATTACAGGTCATGTTACAGCATTATAGTATATTGAAGTTATGGAGCTGAGAATAGATTTGGTGTCACAATGAATGGGACACTTCTTTATATACTATGTGTGTGTGTGTATGTGTGTGTGTGTATATATATATAATGTATTATTATGTACATATGTATTGATATATGTATATTGATTGAGGAGATAAAGTTGCAAGTTGAAAATCAGCATCAATTACATTGGCTCAGTTGAAATAATGAAATAACTTTTGATCCAACCCTGCAGTTTAAGATTATATTAATAGAAAACATCTTTGTGGCCTATTTTCTAGTGATGGGTTGAGTCGCTCTTCCCCAAAACAGCCCCACTCTTGCTTCAGTTATTAATCTCAGCTGGATACTGTAGACTTGTATTTAATGCTGCAGTCCATTGCACTCAGAACATAGAAGAACCTGATATCCAACATGGAAAAGTGGCAAAGTTCTCTGACATAAACAAACCTGACGTCCCCCCCCCCCCCATGTGGATACTGTGTATCAATGTGGATACTGTGTATCAATGTGGATACTGTGTATCAATGTGGATACTGTGTAATTCTGCTGATTTCAGCTCAGGTTTACTAACATGATAGGATCACTGTAACAGGTCATTTTATGAGCAGAGATGAAAGACAAAATGTATCATTTCTCTTCGTTAATCAAACACATATTTGATGTATATCGTCTTAATACGTTTGTCAAATTCAGAAATTAGGCATACAAATATACACTTGAGCATCCATGTTTTTCCGGGCCAAAGCACTGGAACGGTTTTAAATCCAGCTGAACTCCAATCGTACAATGGATTGCAGCGTAAGAACTGCTGCTCTGATCGTTAAGCCTGTCCTGAGCTCGTCCCTGGCCTCTTCGCTTTAAGCAGTACACTTGGTGCCGTTTGCTTTGATGTACTGAATTATTTATAATCCTGCTATCCAGTTTCCGGGTTCCCTTTTGAGTCTGGTTCCTCTGAAGATTTCCTCTTCATGTCTTTTCACCGAGCTCGGCTTTTGTTTGTTTCTGTCAAGTTGCTTTGAGATGACGCGTATTGTGAATGGTGCTACACAAATAAATCTGAATGGAACTGAATTGTGCGCACTTCTGGGAAGGTTTTTAAAGGCTCAGGGTCACAGTTTTCTCTTGTTTTTTACGAAATTTAAATTCAATTTAAATTGTTTTTCAAATCTGGCCATTCTTCCTGAGTTTAGTTCGCACACACGTTGTATGCACGTACTCGCTCTGTTTTTCATTCAGGGGATTTTCTCCTGCGTTCTTTCCAAAGGAAGATTTACACAAAGTCCTCTCCTGCCAGGTTGAGGCTTTTCCACGTTTAAAAACCCACTCCCCTCCCCCATTTCAGCTCTGGGGGGGGAACGTTGACTGGAAACCAAGAAATATGGAACCGCGACTGGGTAGAAAATCGCTGACAATATATATTACACTGAAAGTTTACGTTAAAGTTGGAGAAGCTGTGTTTGGATACATGTTGGATGCTCTGTCTATGTGCCACCTGTTATAAGTGTGTGTGTGTGTGTGTCTGATTGTGTGTGTCTGCAGGTGCAGAATCTGAACAGCATCCTCTCCTTTCCTCTGGAGAACATCCTGAAGAGTGAACTGAGAGACAGCCGACTGGTGAGTTTCAACGAGATGCTCAAGTTGTCAAAGGGGCTATGAAGTCTGCGTTTAAGGTGCGATAAGTCAGCGGTCTATATTAAAGCCGCAATAAGCAATAAGTGCATAACATTGCCGATTCAAAGCTCCAGCATCTACAGTACGATCATGTCTTTGAGATGATGTCCGTGCGGGGTTTTGCCTGTTTTTCCCGTAATCCTGCGGGTTTTTCGGCAGCTTCACTGGTTTCCTCCGACCTCCCACATACATGCCAGTAGGTGCATTGGCTATACTTATAATTACCCCTGGGTATAAATGATTTGAGCTTTGTGCCATGCAATGGACTGCCATTCAATCCAAGATATATTCCCACCTCACGAACAGTGCTCCAGAGATATGCTCTGGATCTAGCACAACCCTGAACGGGATAATGCAGTTACTGAAGATGAATGAATGAATAAATGAACGACGCAATGAGGATTATATCTATATCGAAAGAGGAGTAAATCTTATTATAGTGAGGGAAGGTGACGCAGAAGAAATGTAAAAGATATAAGATTATGAAAATGTGTGACACGTTTGAAACAGTGTTGTCTGTTAATATTCCTCTCCCACCCATAATGTTCTAAGCAGCCTGTGATGCTCCGAGTTATGTTGTAAAACGGGCATTATTGTTTCTTTAATGCCTTCTTAAAAGCAGAGGAATTCAGCATCAGTCAAACCAGAGTATAACGAGACTCTAAAAACCTGGTAATGTTTTATTTATTTATTTTCTGTATAAAGTTACCCAAGAGTTGTTTTAAAGACCATTAATTCTGTTCTGTTGCAAAAAACAAAACAAAAAAATCAGACAGCAGAAGAAAGCACAGAAGCTCTCACACTCTTACTCAGTGTTATCGCATCATAAATCTAAGAGCCAGTCATGTCCAGTATGCAAATATGGAGTTGAGGGGGTGTTTCCAATTTGCATATTCAAATCTTTATGAATCAGAATAAGAATCAAATGTATATGGTGAACAAAACGATTCTGATTCATTAAGAAATCCAGGTTCTTGATTTGAAGAAACACCCCGTCAACATTTCATATCCACATTTTCATATTCGACTTGATTGGCTCTTAGATTTATGATGCAACGACACTCCCATCACATGTTCAACACTAACTCGGATTATCCAATGTTTTCTTCATCTCCCTGGGCTTCTTTAAGAATATAGAAAATATAGACATTTACTTCTTTTTTTTTTTTTTTTTTCCCCCAGTAGATCTGTCCATAATATTTCATTTATACGAGAGAAGGGAGTGTTGTATCTTAATGTAATGAGACCGCGGGAGAATGGGGTGGGGGTGAGCTCAGGGATGCCACAGACTGTTGCAGATGAGAACATAATCATCACTCCATAAGAACACATTATTGTTGATTTTGTGTGTGTGTGTTTTAAATAGAAGAATGCCTTCCGTCATGTCGCTTGTCTTTGTCTCTGTTTTGTTCTGTCTCAGGATCTGAAGAAGCATATGGAGAGAGGCTGGAAGGATTATGACGTTAAAATGTGAGAATGCTGTGCATACCTAGACAATGTATGGAGGTACAAACAAACAGACCAGGCAGCTAGACAAGGTTTCTTTGTGTCTCTGGATCTCTCAGGGGGAAGTTGGAGAAGGAGAGGCAAAAGCAGTTCGGTCTGGTGCGCCTGGACTCCGATATAGTGGAAGACATGGAGAGAGAGAGGAGGACTTTCCAGCTGCAGATGTGTGAGGTGTGTGTGTCAATGTGTGGCTGATAGTTGGGCTCGGTTCATCAAAGAGGCTGGTAAAAGGTTTTTTTTTTCTTCTTTAAGTGCTTAGGTCATGCTCTCTGTGTGTGGTTTGGGGGTTTTTTTATTTTTTTGCTTGTGTGTGGATCAAGGAAAATTTAGCTTTCGCTGCACTGCTGAACCAGGATGTTGTAATAAATTAAAATGAAGAGGTGAAAGAGAGGGGAATTCTGTTCTTCTGTAGGGACCCCTATTTTTCTCTGGCCACAGACCTGCAGATGTTCTCCAGTTGCTGCTTTACTGCAGGAGATGGATATTTATTTTCTACATAAGCAGCCTCTGACATGAACACAATGCTACAATGCACAATGTTCCTCTCTGTAGTGATCATATATAAACTATAGGTGCTATCGATTAGATTTAGACGAAGCACTACATAAAGCTAACGTTAGTTCAGGAGTTCTCTGTTTAGATTGCATGTACAGAAGTCTCTCAGCATGATGATGATCTTTCAGCAGGCTTACTTCTCAGCAAATCTATTTGAGATCAGTCTCAGAGCATGGTTAAAGTAGGCTGAAAGTAGATAGAGAGATTGAGACTAAGAACTCTCTCTCTCTCTCTCTCTCTCTCTGTGTGTGTGTGTGTGTGTGTGTGTGTGTGTGTGTGTGTGCAGTATTTGCTGAAGGTTCAGGAGATGAAGATACGACAAGGCCCTGATCTGCTCCAGAGCCTTATCAAGTATTTCCAAGCCCAGCTCAAGTATGTATTGTACAGTAGCACTACACCACTGTTCCTGTAGTTTAATCCTGTATTTACCTTCCAGAATTATTGAGAAGAAGAAAAAAAAAACATTATACAAATATTTCAAGAATGACAATTTGCTTGCATCTTTAAAAAAAAGAAAACCCCCAAAAAACGACTCACTATACAATATATACACTATATGGCCAAAGGTTTGAGCACACCTGACCATCCCAACCATATATGGTTCTTCCACAAACTGTTTCAAGCACCCATATATGTATAGGATACTTCCACAGTTGTACTGAAACTAAGAGGCCCAAACCTGTTCAAGTTTGGAGTGGAAGAACTCAAGTGTCCTGGACAGAGCCCTGACCTCCAACCCCACTGACCACCTTTGGGAGGAACTGGAACTGGAGCCTCTTCACCCTACATCAGTGCCTGACCTCATTCATGCTCTTCTAGCTGAATGAACACACATCCCAAAAGCCATGCGCCAAAATCTAGTGGAAAGCCTTCCCAGAAGAGTGGAGGTTATTATAACAGTAAATGGGGACTAAATCTGGAATGGGATGTTCAACAAGCACATATGGGTGTGACCGGCCTTTGGCCGTATAATGTATTTTTGAGGGGAGAAAAAGTGTTAAGAGTTTTAAGCTCTATGGACTTTACATGCCCTAACTTCTGACATCTTACTCTTAGTTGTTGTTGTAATATTTGTCATGTTGTAACAGTTTTTAAGTAAAATATTATTGTAAGGCAAAGCTCATTTTTAATACGTGGGTTTGGGCATATTTTGCATTTTTAAGTGTCTTACGAATGTAAAAACTGATATTTATTCTTGAAGCACATTATTCTTGAAACTTATTTACCTCCTTGTTTAGATGTTTGAATGAGTTGTTTTCAGTTAGAGACTAGATCACTTTTGTACCGATCAGTATTAGTCTATTCTGGTAAGCTAATCTGTATCGGTACACCTTCAGCTGTTTGTGATATTTGTTAGCTGCTTTGTATATGAGCATATGCTAAAGTGTAAATGGGAACAAAGTAAAATTTAGTAAGAAAAAAAAGGGCATAAAAAAATCAGCTTCCAGCCACGTATTAATTAAATATATTAAAAATAAAATGAAAAGAGGTGGGGTTTTTTCCCCCCGCCATCAACAACCGTTATACAAGCAAGACCCTTAACCCTCTCTGCTCCAGGCATATCATGGCTGACCCTGCGCTCTGACCCCAACTTCCTAACATGCTGGGGTATACGAAGAAAGCTATTTCACTGTGCTCTACTGTATATGTGACCAATAAAGACTCATTATATAACTGCAATAAGATGAAAGATCAAAGAGCAATGCTTTTGAGTAATGCTCTGCTTGCTATTTCAATTGTAAAGCAAAAAAAAACAAAAACATGGGGGATGTAAACTTTTGCACTCTTGTATATGTAGATGGATATAAAGGTATACTGTGTATGAGGGCAGATATGCAAATGTGTGTGTGAGATCATCTTTCTTCTTCTTTCAGTTTTTTTCAGGATGGACTGAAAGCTGCTGAAAATCTCAGTCCATTTGTGGAAAAGCTAGCAGCCTCTGTTCATACGGTAATGCCTGTGTGTGTGTTCCAAATATCTCCTCAGCTGTCCTAGTGTATGTCATGTCAGTACATGAACATTTTGGTGACATGCTGTAAATCTGGCCTGAGTTTTATTGTTTCATATCATGATGATGATGATGATGATGATGTTTCTCCTGCTCAGAAGAGATAATCTTGTGAGATTACTGTATAATGGCTCCTGGAGTCACGCGTTAAGCATTAAACATTAAACAACCCTGTGTGCAATTTGAAGCGCTGGTTTGGCTTCCACACCAGGAAGAGATAATCTGGAATTCCACTCAGTTGGATTGTCCGTGACCTTTCTGTATGCGTGTTGTTTTTTATAGCAAGAGGAAGTAGTGTGAAATTTTCTGTCTAATTAAAGGAGAATTTCAGGAGAATGATATGCGTCTCTGTCTGAGACAATGGAACTCGTGGTATGGGGTTTGCTTTTTTTTTTTTTTTTTACTGCCTCCTAACCTTTTTTGTCAGGACATTTGTTTAAAGACTGCGGTTAGTCTAAACTTCAAAAAGAATTCTAGAAGAAGTGACCTTGAGAAGGTGTTTATCAACGCTCCAACTTATTTTAGAATTCTGAAATTCAGAGAATTCTTAGAAGAAGCAATCGTGCGATGTTCTTTTTCAACACTTTTGATTATTCTAGAATTCTTCAATTGAGTGAGAATTCTAGAAATGACCTTGAAACGTTCTCTCTCAGTGCTGCAATTATTCTAGAACTAGTAACTTCAGCTAGAATTCTACAAATGACCTTGAAACATTCTCTCTCAGTGCTGCAATTATTCTAGAACTAGTAACTTCAGCGAGAATTCTAGAAATGACCTTGAAACGTTCTCTCAGTGCTGCAATTATTCTAGAACTAGTAACTTCAAAGAGAATTCTAGAAGAAGTGACCTTGAAAAGGTCTTTAAAGTTAAGAACTCTAAACTAACCCTTTTTAGATAAAGAGAATTCTCCTATCCTTTTTCAACACTGCAATTTTTCTAGAAGTTTAAAGTGAATTCCAGAACAAATGACCTTGAAACATTCTTTACCAACACTGCGGTTATTCTACAGCTCGTAACTTGGCAGATAATTCTAGAAGAGGTGACTTTGAAAAGGTCTTTATCTTTTAGAATTCATAACTTCAAAGGGAACTCTAGAGCAGCAAAATTCTTGAATTGCCCAACATTGCACTATAAATCATTAATCTCCGTATTCATGCTAGTTAATTCAGGTTGTTGGGTAACGGCTGGTCTGCATGCCTAAGCCTCTACTGTATTACATAATATTGGACAAACAGCCTACTAAACAAAATTCCCGGTATTCTTCCTGACTCCTGGATTTTTTTTTTTTAATTCTTTGTGAAGTTGTGTTGTGAGGCATGTTACAGCAGATCTATTGCTCTGCATAAAAACAAAACCGGTTTGGGTGAAGCTCATAAAGACATTTTCTCACATAGAGACTCACACTCTTTCGATTGAAGTTGCAAAATCATAAACGTCATTTGATTCATCTGGGGGAAAAAAAAACCAAAACAAAAATGTAAAATGTGGTGAGTCTTGAGTTCTCAGAATTGAGGTTCTCTTAAAATAAATAAATAAATAAATAAATAAATAAATAAATAAATAAATAGAACATTCGTATTGTTTCCAGCTGGACTCTGAAAAGACAGTGCGGGAAAACATTTTAGAGCCTTCCCAGCAATCACACACACGGAGAACAGGCCAGGCAATCCCAGCAAGCCAGGATGATTATATTTCCCTGAGATGAAAACAAGCAGAAATCATTTCTGGAAATCTGTGGTGGAGGTTGGTCGATCAATGCAGATTTAGAGTTTCAAAGATTGCTTGGAGGCATGTTGGTTTATACGTGATTAATAACGGAATGGGTTTTAATACGCATTCAGATATCTCTGAATTCAATTTTTATTGGTTATACACACAACCATACACAGTACGACGTGCAGTGAAATAAACCAGAATTGACTTCTATACAGGTAGAAAAGGACTATAAGTGTGTGTGTGTATGTATGTATGTGTATATATATATATATATATATATATATATATATAATGATGTATGGGATGCAAAGAAACAGTGCTGTTCCATAAACCAGTATTTCTACACTGGGAATATTCTCAGTTTGTTGGTTAGTCCTGGACTCAGAGGCTCGGAATCCATATGACTTCCAATAGCTGCTGTACTTTTTGTCTTCTTGCGTTCCCTACTGTAAACCAGGGATTTCACAATACCAAAAATCTAGTAGTCGGTACCGATACGACCAAAAGTACACCATACTCGATACCAAAGTTGATACCACGGTGTGGTATAAAATAGATAAATAGATAGACAGACAAACAAACAAACAAATAAATAAATAAACTCTCCGGGGGAACATCCTCCTCTGGCTGATACTGGCAAAAAGAGAGAGAGGGCGATATTTTAGTTATCAAACACTGTCTGACAATGACTAATAAAACAGTGGAGGCTACAAGTGCTAAGGTGCACTCCTAAGTGCGCGCGCACGCACACACACACACACACACACGCACACACATCAGCTCTTACCACCTTTCCTCTCAACCAGTCGGGGCGGAGCTAAACTTGTTTCCATCTTCTGTACTTTTTCTCGTGTGCTTGTAAGCATTGTTCTTCTTCTTTACCACTTGTGGACCGACTAAAACACTTGCGCGTATTTGCTGCCCCCTTCAGTTCCGGAAGAATTGCAACCTTGTAACTTCATTACGAACAGTACTAACTCTACTGCAGAAAAACAAGTACCGTCACGATTTAAGAATGTTGGTACCGAAGTATCGGTTCTCATGACATCCCTACTGTAAACAAAGCTCATCTCATGTTTTTTTGTTTGTTTGTTTGTTTGTTTTTATTTGTAGGTTCGCCAGGATGAGGACGAGCAGGTGAAGCAGCTCTCTCAGCTCCGTGACTGTCTCAGGAGTCAGCTACAAGTGGAGGGTAAAGAGGTAACTCCAACTCCCAGCACGACTCACTTCAATGTCTGAAAGCAAGTCACTCGGGCAGGTCTCCATGTGAACGTGCTGATTATGGTCTCAGATAAACTTTTTTTTTTTTTTTTTTTTTTTAAAGATCCAGGATACCAAGATGAAAATGACGACGATGTCCTTTTTCTTTTCAGGATTATCTAAACAGAAAGAACGCCGGTCACGGATACAGCATCCACCAGCCACAGGGCAACAAAAAATACGGCACCGAGAAATCAGGCTTCCTGCTCAAGAAGAGCGATGGGTGAGTCAGAACACCAGCTGTACCACAGTTCGCATGCACTAATCACTATTAAACCCTGTTTGGTTTTCACATCGCTTGCAGTTGGTTTCTTGTGGGAGTGAAGCAACTGCTAACACTGACACTTCTCTGGTTTCTCTGCACCACCATCATCATCATATTAACTTTCATATATTCAACACTGTTTTAGACGACACCGATACTCATGTGATATTGTTTACTTTCTTTAACAACTACAAAACTTTAACATTTTTTTTTTTTACGAAACTTTTTCCACACAAAACTCACTTCCACTGTGGTTATAATAGTGTATAAAGAATAAATATAATAAAACCAATCCTAACAAAAGACAAGACAGCATTTTTATATGGAAACTTTTCCAGTTCCAAAATGCTTTTTTTTTTTTTTTTTTTTAAAACACCCCCCCACCCCCAAATCCAATTCCAATCTCCTGTCATTTGTAACGGGATCTGATGTCTGATATGTCTTCTCCGATGTCCGAGCCAGCATTTTTTGCTGGCATCACCCTAATAGCGGTTCTGGGTAGCAGATCAGTGTCACCTCTAATTCAAGTAAACATGTACGATGTTAGTAGCCAAATGGCATACGCTCTACTGTAAAATTGTCTGAGACGGTAGACAACTCACACCAAGGGATTTACCAGTAGCAGTTAGTAAGAGAGTGGCATAGTGGTAATGTTTCTGCCTCACAGCTCCAGGTTCCCCGATTTGGTCCTGAGCTGTCCGTGTTGAGTTTCACATGTTCTCCCCATGTTCATGTGGGGTTCCTCTGGGTTCCTGAGTTTCTCTGCAACACTAACTTGGCTGTAGGTGTGAACATGTGTGCATGTTGCCATGCAATGGAATGGCGTCCCACCCAGGGTGTATTCCTGCCTCACGTCCAGTGTTCCCGAGATCCATCCTGACCAGAGCTTACCAAACACGAATGATTGATTTTGTGCAATGAAATATTGATGTGCAGGGGGGCATTATGGCTTAGTGGTTAGCATGTTTGCTTTGCACCTCTGGGGTTCAAATCCCGCCTCCAGCCTGAGTGCATGGAGTTTGCCTGTTCTCCCCGTGCTTGGTGGGGGTTGTTTTTCCTCCGGGTACTCCGGTTCCCTCCCACAGTCCAAAGACATGCGCTGTAGACTGATTGGCATTTCCAAGTTGTCCGTAGTGTGTGAATGGGTGTGTGATTGTGCCCTGCAATGGGTTGGGACCCAGTCCAGGGTGTCCCGGAGTTCCCTGGGATAGGCTCCAGGCTCTTCGCGACCCTGTTTAGGATTATAGTACAGGAACATGGATCGGTGGATACTGAAGTGCATTTCATTATCGAGCACATTTCCAATTGTAGATGATTCAAGGGCAAGTTTTATTTATTTCTTAAAAAGAAAATTAGAATGTATGCAAGTCATTTCATGATACAAAATGGCAAAGAAAATAAATAAATTAATTTAAAAAAAAATTTAATGACGCAACTAATTTGCACAGAATTAATCCGTATAAAATCATTATTTATTTTTTTATTTATATATATATATATATATATATATATATATTTATTTTTTAAGCTTAACACATTTTTTTCCGATAAACCTCTCAAACATTATGTCAGTAAACCAGACGTGTGTCAATTGGGAAATCACTAGAATGTTCTTTCTCAAACACACTTCTTTATTTGTTCTCTTTTTTTTCTTAAGTCAAACACTGATGTTAAAATAATGGTGTTTGTTGGCTCAGTGAGCTGGGGAAGATGTGCTGTGTGTGTGTGCTTGCTTACATGATTCAGCTGTTCTTCATTAAGTCTGGTTTGACCACCGACTGAGTGTAGGCTCAAATGTTCAAATCCACTGCAAGATTACATGTGCAGATAACACACACACAGACACACTAGTGTACGTTAGCGCCAGTGCACTGAGATCAGATCTGCAGTGTATGACAATCAGACTGCAACATGAATCAGTTGATTCAGCTGAAGTGTTAGTCAGCAAAAAAGCAAACAAACAAACAACAACAAAAAAACAACAACACAGACTTCCCATCTCAGAGCTTCAGGGTCCATGGTTTGATCGGGTTCCTGAGCTCATGTGTTTTTCCAGTATCCATGTGAAATTCTTCTGGGTCTCTGAATTCCTTCCACCACCCCAAGCGATAGACTCGTAGGTCGATTGGCTATGCTAAATTGCCCCTTGGTGTGAGGCCAATCATGTGGGAGCAGCACAGTGCATAAAATCATGCAGATACAGGTGAAGAGCTCCAGCTAATGTTCACATCAAACATCAGAATGGAGGCGGGTTGGTCTGATTGGTAAAGAAACAATATTCGTGCACTACGATCTGTAGAGTTTGCCCAGAATGGTGCGGAAAACCAAATGCATCCAGAGTGAGCAGGGTGGAAAAGCCGTGTTAGCGAGAGCGGTCAGAGGAGAATGGCCAGATCGGTTCAAGTTGCCAGGAAGGCTATGGTAACTCAAATAAACACTCTTTAAAACTGTGGCGAGCAGAAAACCATCTCAGAATATATACAAATGTCGGATTTTGAGGTGGACGGGCTACAATGGCCAAAGACCACATCGGGTTCCACTCCTGTCAGCCAAGAACGGAAATTTATGAGGCTAGAACGGGCACAGGATCACTGAAACTGGGCATGTTAAGACCAGGCAATATTTTCCAATCGTAAGCTGTCCAGATGTTTTTCCAGAAATTGTTCATTCATAATTTCATGTCATAACTACACTGAAATAAAACTTTGTCTATTTCATGTGTTGCAAGCAGGGAAAATGGGCAAGGGTAAGGATCTTAGTGACTTTGAAAGGATCAAATTGTGATGCCTAGACGACCGGGTCAAAGCATCTCCAAAACAGCAGGTCTTGTGGGGTGTTCCCGGTATGCACTGGTTAGTATCTACCAAAAGTGGTTGAAGGAAGGAGAATTGGTGAACCGGTGACAGGGTGATGGGCGCACAAGGCTCACTGATGCGCGGGAGGAGCGACGGCTAGCTCGCCTGGTCTGATCCCACAGAAGAGCTACAGTAGCACAAATTGCTGAAAATGTTCATGATAGGAAGGTGTCAGAACACACCTTGCATCCCAGCTTGCTGCGTATGGGGCTGCGTAGCCGTAGACCAGTCAGAGTGCCCATGCTGACCCCTGTCCACCTACAATGGGCACGTGAGCATCAGAGCTGAACCATGGAGCAATGGAAGATGGTGGATGATATGATGAATCATGTTTTATTTACATCATGTGGATGGTGTGTGTACGTTGCTTACCTGTGGAAGAGCTGGCACAATGATGCACTATGGGAAGCCAGCGGAGGCAGTGTGATGCTCTGGGCAATGTTCTTTTGGGAAACCTTGGGTCTTGGCATTCATGTGGTTGTTACTTTGACACGTACCACCGACCTAAACATTCTTGCAGACCAAGTACACCCCTTCATGTCAATTGTATTCGCTAATAGCAGTGGCCTCTTTCAGCAGGATAATGCGCATTGGCACACTACAAACCTTGTTCTGAAACGGTTTGAGGAGCATGACTGGTCCTCCAAATTCCCCAGATCTCAATCCGATCAAGCATCTGTGGGATGTGCTGGACGAACAAGTCCGATCCATGGAGGCCCCACCTCGCAACTTACAGGAAGGACTTAAAGGATCTACTGCTAATGTCTTGGTGCAAGATACCACAGCACACCTTCTGAGGTCTTGTGGAGCCCATGCCTCGACGGGTCAAACCTGTTTCGGTGGCACAAGGGAACCTACACAATATTAGGCAGGTGATTTTAATCTTATGGCTTCACAGTGTACGTTAAGAGCTGCACTGTTTAAGAAGGGCGTCTTGTTTGTGTTAAGTGTTTGGAAGGTAGGAAATGTGGGTTGAAGGCTTCCTTTGACTTCCTCCCAAGAAAATCCAGTCCAGATGTGGAGAAAGAATAAACAGTGACTCATCAGGGCATATTGGTTCCTTCCAGAACATGGTTACTGCTTTTCTTTTTCTTTTCTTTTTTTTTGATGATTGAGGACGGCAGTCATTAGGATGTAAGAGATGCCAGTTTTCTGGCCTGAGATCTGAGCTGTGTTTCAAGTCTGATGTTAAGTGCTGGTAAAAATGCTGAGCTGGGTAATAAGTCTGTGAGATCACTCTTCCATCATGTGTTTGTGTTTTTATGTCTCAGAATCAGAAAGGTATGGCAGAAGAGGAAATGTGGAGTCAAATATGGCTGTCTGACCATCTCTCATAGCACGGTGAGGTTCCAGCATCTCACTCACACACACACATCCTGTCAACTCTAATATGCTGTACCTTATAAACTGCATTGAGGTTGTATTTGCGCCGTGTTTCTCAGATTAACAGACCCCCAGCCAAACTCAACCTCCTCACGTGTCAGGTTCGGCCCAACCCTGAGGAGAAGAGGACCTTTGACCTTGTGACTCGTATGTCCAACACTTTATAACCGTTTTATCTTCTCCTTTCTAATACTGCGAAAAATGGTATATTGAATATAGGTCAGTTTATCTCATACTTCTAATTGTGATTGTACTATATCAAACATAACATAAAATAAAAAAGATTATTAACTGTATTCCTCATTTTAAGCATTTATTTCTAGAAAAGAAAAACCTAAATAGAATTGTTACTAGAATAAGACGATTTCAGTCTTGAAATGCAGTAGTTTAAATGCCACATTTCAAGAATTCATCAGTCAGCCAATGCCTTCAGACAACATTCCTACTGTTTTTAGTGTAATAAACGATCTATATTTATAAGCATTTTAATAATCTAATATCGAGAGAGGGGGGGGGGGAACCTTTCCATTGTGGTTACATTAAAAACAACATGCATGTGCACGTATTAATATTATATCATTCTCATCTTTATATGAACTTTTATTTTTTATTATTCTTTATTATTATCATTGCATTTAGTTATTTATTCCTTTTCCTTAATTTAAATGTTATTGCTATTATTATTTAATGTTTTCATGTGTCCTTGGGTATCTTGAAAATCTAGCTTATAAATAAAATGTTGTTCTTGTTGTTATTATTATTATTATTATTATTATTATTATTATTATTACGGAACATGTATTTTTAACAGAGTAGCCCATGACTGAGTAGTGGCACAGTAAAGAACACTTTACTTGGATGCATTTCTTTGTAGGAGTGTGTGTGTGTGTCTATATATAGAAGAGAGAGTGTTTGTGTATGTGTATGGGGTGGATAATGAAAAGCAGTTGTTGCAAGGGGCTTGTCCTGGCTTGTTATTTCTTCCTACAATCCCTTTGCCATTTTATTCCCCCCACATTGCTTCCTTGATAGGCTCACTGTGTTCACACCCATCTCTCTCTCTCTCTCTCTTTCTCTCTCACAGATAATCGCACGTATCATTTCCAAGCAGAGGATGAACAAGACTGTATGATGTAAGGATTGCATTTGTTAAAACCTACCACATGCCGAAATACATCCATACACACACACTGATGATTCTGGCTCTAGTGTCTGTTTCTTTGTCCTGAAATACGTTCTGTTGTTTTCTGTGTAGTCCACCATCACTTTATCCTGTACATGCTTTCCCCTGGCTCTGTGACACTAATCACCACAGCCTTTTAATGTCGCATGATATCAAATGACAAGCTCTATGGAGAAGGTGTTAGTCGCTGAATTTATGATCAACTAGTCTCTCTCTCGCTCTCACTCTCTCTCTGTGTTTGTGTAGCTGGGTGTCTGTACTCCAGAACAGTAAAGAGGCGGCTCTGAACACGGCTCTGGGAGGAGACCAGCTGCAGTATCCGGGCAGCGGGCTGCAGGATCTGGCGCGTTCTGTAATTTCAGGCCTGAGAAATCTTCCAGGCAACGATACCTGCTGTGACTGCAGTGCTCCGGGTATGCCTCGCATCTACACTGCTAAAAGCGTCTAGCGTTATTCATCATTTCCTCACTTGTTTACAACTGTTTGTTCGATTTGATCCCTATAAAGCCTGCATGCAAATTGTGGCTCAGCACGTCCCCACTGAGGCCATACGCCTAGCAATTAAAATGGTACGCAAACAAATCGTACTTGTAATATCATCGTCAGTGTTTACCGTCAGAAAACACGGGTTTACTATATCAGATGCACAATTATTTACAGTCTATAGAACATCCACATTTGATTATGTAAGGCTGCGTATATAAGCTATCGGTGGAACGGAGAAGAGACTAAACGAAACCACGGGAAGTTAGGTACCACAGACAATATCCATATCAGCTCTGCGTAACCAGAAACAATCAACAGTACTGGTTAATGATGCAAGAATGAACCCAATTCTGTAGATTAATTATCATCACAGATCAAGATTTTGGCCTACATGAATGACTTCACTGCTGCGATATATATTTGATAAGAGTACTACTCTTGAGCGTCTGCAGAACTGTGCCTCCAAAGTTGCCAGCTCTGTACATATTCACATACGTTATACCACTGCAAAAGCCTACATACTGTATACAGTCCTTTCCACTAATAGAAAGGATATGAATCACCTGTTAGTAATACGAGGACTTTCAGACACAAAATAAATAAAAGCCAAAATGATATTAGAAACGATATTCATCTATGTTAGTCACCTTGTATTTAGTTTGTGTCCTCGTTTGCCACTGATGGGAATGATGGGAAATAGTTGTATGGCATCACAAAGATAATGTTTGGATCATAAGATAAGATCTGGCATGGGTGATTATTTCATTGCGCCGGAGCAGGTCTGTAAATCTCTCTCCTTCTCCGACTATAGTCGAGCTGCTCGCTTTGTTTATTTGTGTCTAAATGTCCTTGTACGTCTCGAACTCTGCATTTCTGCTTGTGTTACTAAACCGTCTTGTTTCTCCTACAGAACCCACCTGGCTCTCCTCTAACCTGGGCATCCTGACCTGTATCGAATGTTCAGGAATCCACCGCGAGCTCGGCGTTCACTACTCGCGCATACAGTCGCTCACTCTCGACATGCTCAGTACATCTGAACTACTGGTAAAAAAAAAAAAAAAAACCACACACACTTACTCCTTATTAAACCTAACAGTTAGATACCTGAAAAAACTGCCGCATTCTCCACTACCTACCAGCGTAGTGTGCAGATCTACCTAGATATCCGCTCATGTGTGTGTGTATATAGATAGAGTTTGTGCTTATGTCTATACATATTTATACATCTTGTGTATATACTCTTTATATATCCCTGTATTGTTCTCTTTGCTATCTCTCTGATCTCTTCTTTCTTTTTTTGGCTGTTGCCGTGACACCCTAATTTCTCCATCTGTGGATTAATAAAGTATTATCTTATCTTAAACAAATTTATACCACAGCACTGTTGAACTCTCGATTCTGATTGGTCAGAAGGTGTTGATTTTGCTTTTCTATGACGGCTGCACAGCAAATCACAGGTTTTCTATTATTGCGCTTTGTTCTCATGTTTGATCGTTTCCATGGTAACCGTTTACACCAGGACTCGCATGGTGGAAGTGAATAAATTGTTGATATGGTGAAGTTTTCTTTAAGGAGACGTTTATGGAAGGAGTCTCCAGTGTCAGCACTTTGTAACTTTGCAACTTTTAATTTTTATTTTATTTTTTGACACATGACGTCTTGTTGTTGTTTGTTTTTTTTTTTGTTTTTTTTTTTTGGCGACGATGTTGTTCCACAACATTAATTATAGCTAATGAATAAGTAATAAATAAATAATCACCAATAAATCATATTAAACAAACTGCTGTGGTATAAGAGGAATATAACACTTCAATTCAGGACACGTGGTTGTAGGAAAATAATCGACATGAGGTGGTAAGAGTAACTCCACTTCATTCTGGGTCGCAATCACACCACCCCATCGTTGATCATCTTCCTATAACGCTCCCAAGTGTTTGTTTTATTCTGTGTGTGTATATATATAATTTAAAAAATCCTGCAGAACTGTCCAAAATTTTCGAAAAGGGCTTCAATAATCTTGACTATAAGAACTAGACGAATCCCATCTGTTGAGACTTGGTTTTGTATACGAACGTCGTCTTCTTCCAAAGATCAGTAGAGGTTATAATGCACTTGTGTGGCGAAACGTGGATCGGTCGTCAGTTTTAAATCTGAATTAGAGGTTTGAGTTTACACCACGAGAACCCTCAAGTCTCGTTCCAATTCCTGCTCGTTTTTTCCCACAGCTTGCAGTGAGCATCGGTAACAACAAGTTTAATGACGTCATGGAGGCCAACCTGCGCGATGACTCAGTGAAACCCTTACCGCAGAGTGACATGTGAGTTTCACAACACACCAGTAATCAGGAGGCTCTGGACGGTTACCAGTCAGCCAGCCATGTTGGAGATGTTGGAGTTAGGAAAGGTCCTTTTTGTGTGTCTTGCGTATGAACACACCACAACCAAATGTATTTTTGTGGCTGTTTTAGTGGAGTAAATCAGTAGTCAAATGGCCCTTATTATGTGCCTTAAATTGCTACAGTACCCTCCAGAATTATTGGCCCCCTTAATGCAAAAGTCAATATTTAAAGACGTTTAATATGTACGTGTATATTTAATATATCGTACTGAAATCCGTGATCAAGGGTTGAAATGTTCATACCAATTTTACACGTGTGTGTGTGTGTGTGTGCGCATTTGTTAGGAATGCAAGGAAGGAGTACATCATGGCGAAGTACGTGGAGAGGCGCTACGTGTTGCCTAAAGAGCACTCGGAGCCCCTGCGTGTGTACGATGCCGTGAAATCCAGAGACCTGACATCCCTCCTCCAGCTGTACGCCGAGGGAGAAAGCCTGTCCAAACCCACAGCTGTACCCGATCAACAGGTCTCGCACACATGCACATGCACATCTGGCAGTGTACACGCTCAGAGGAAAGAGCTGTCTACCCTCTTCCGCATACACGAGCTGACGGATGCCCTCGATCGGCTAGCGTCTCTGTCTCTGTGATCGACAGAGGAGCGAGTGTATTACATCCCTCTACCTGAAGAGCACGGCTGGTTCTGCTCCCTTGGCTCTTCATGCAATATTTTCAAATGAACACAGTTTCCAAAAATGCTAAACAATTACTAGTAACTTTAAACCACAAGGACCCTGAGCAGGATAAAGCCGTTAGTAAACAAAGCTCGTACTCCACAAGAACCATTAATCGTTAATGTGGTTCGCCATCGTGGCCTTTCTTTATCTTTTAAGCCTCATATCTAACCCCTTTTCACTTGCATTAAAACCGCAGAAGAGAGTCAAATCCCAAGCGGTCTTAGTTGAGGTTAAGTGTGTAATGATTTTAAATAGCGTAATATGATATTATATTAATATCTTGCACATTTATTGCACTAATTTATTGATTTTGTTGGTAACAGTGCAGCTTAAAGAAGCATTAAAGCTGGAAATGTCATTTATCGCCTGGGTATGGCTGATAATTGCAGTGCGAATTTGATCCGTTTTTAAAATCGCATTACGTACAGTGATGTAGTGAGTCAGCTTTTGTTTTAAAAGACTTCGTTGGTCCACCGTTAGATGTTCAGTGGTGAGTGGGTGGACTGTGATTTATTTCCACGGTGTTCAGACGAGTTTAAATTCATATCCCCGTGGGAATGTGAGGGTGAGCGTACGGAGTATTTAACATGTGGTTAACGTCTGAAGAGAGAGGCACTCTTAAATGCCTTTTACTCAAGTCATTCATTACAGCCAGAAGTCACGATGCTGCAACGCTCCTTCCTGTTATGATCTTTCTCTTTGTTTCCTGTAATTCCACGTTTCCTCCTCTGCTTTCATCTGTAATTGGATCTGCTTTGCCTCCCTTGCGATGAGCCATGTACGGTGGATATGGATTTAGATCTATTATTGCGAGGCAGAGTTCTGGGGATATGATTTCAAAAGCAGGATTTCACAGCGATAATCACTATCTTTTGAATTTACTAATCTCTATCTATCCTTTTTTTTTTTTTGTCTGTACGCCAGTCTCTTTCTCTAATTTTATATTTGCTGTGTTTTTCTCTCTTGCTCAGGATTTGAAAGAGACGGCTCTGCATGTGGCTGTGCGTTTGGCTGAGAAGAGCTCTCTGGCCCTTGTTGATTTTCTCACACAGAACTGGTGAGTTTGAGTTTGTGCGAGTGTGAGTTGAGTGTGTGTTGCTGTTTAGTCTGAGTGTGTACATCTGGCTTTTATGAAACCCCGTCGGGGTTGGCAGGTTGTTGAGATACAGTTGGAATCAAAATGATTCAACCCCCATTGCAAATCAGGTTTACGGTCAAAATGTACAGACTTTCAGCTGTTTGCGATGAACAAATCAAACAAAAACAATTGAAATAGTTCAACACAACGAACGCTTCAAGTGGTTTCCACAAATTCAACTGAAAATGCAACTTATAATGACTTCTCCAGTCTCAAAATTATTCAACCCCCTCATGGCAAGCATCTTTAGTACTTAGTAGAGCAACCTTTTACTGTTATGACCTGCTGCAAACAAGATGCAGAGCTTCTGGCGGCGTTCCTGAGGAATCCTCATGAGAAATGGCCTCCAGTTCAGTAATATTCTTGGGTTTGCGTGCTGCAACCGCCTTCTTCAAATCCCACCAGAGATTTTCTATGGGGTTCAAGTCAGGTGACTGTGATGGCCCTGTAGAATCTTCCAGGACTTCTTCTGCAAC
The DNA here is from genome assembly GCF_023375685.1 of Ictalurus furcatus. NCBI lineage: Eukaryota > Metazoa > Chordata > Actinopteri > Siluriformes > Ictaluridae > Ictalurus > Ictalurus furcatus. The sequence continues at coordinate 24,991,083 of NC_071263.1, forward strand.
CAAGCCTTGGTGGAATTTGAGGTATGCTTGGGATCATTGTCCTGTTGGAAGGTCCAATGAAGCCCAAGCTTCAGCTTCCTCACAGACGGCATGAAGTTTTCTCCTAGGATTTCCTGATACTTCAATGAATCCATCTCGCCTTCCACACGCTGCAGGTTTCCAGTGCCAGAGGATGCAAAGCAGCCCCAGAGCATCAACGAGCCACCACCATGCTTGACTGTAGACAGAGTGTTCTTTCTTCATTCTTCTTGCTCCAGACATACCGCTGATCCACCGTGCCGAAAAGTTCCAGTTTTGTTTCATCGCTCCACAGAACAGAATCCCAAAACTTCTGTGGCTTATTTATATGATTTTGAGCGACTTTTCATGTGCTTTTGGATCAGTAGTGGTGAACGTCATGGAAACCTTCAGTGTTTAGTACACGCCTTACTTTGCTCACTGAAACCTCAGTGCCTGTTGTTACCAAGTCTTACAGCGGGTATTTTGCAGTCCTTTGAGGGTTTTTCACAACCTGCCCTCTCAGAAATCTGCATGCAGCTCCGTCCAGGTATTTCACTATAGTAATTCTACCCCTAGCCAGTTCAGCTCAAGCACACCTGGTGCAACTAATGAAGCCCTTGATTAGTTGTATCAGGTGTGCTTGAGACAACACCTGTTTTGCATATTTGTGCAGTTGTGAGGGATTCTATTAAGGGGGGTTGAATAATTTTGAAACTGGAGAAGTCATTATAAGATGCATTTTCAGTTGAATTTGGGGAAACCACTTGAAGCATTTGTTGTGTTGAACTATTTCAATTACTTTTGTTTGATTTGTTCATTTGCAAACAGCTGAAAACAGTCTGTCAATTTTGACGATAAACCTGATTTAGAATAACTTTGATTGCAACTGTAAAATGTTTTAAAGTTACTTGTTAAGCATTGAAGTGTGTGTGTGTGTGTGTGCTCCTTACAGTGGCTGTCTGGAGAAGAAGACAGTGGAAGGAAATACAGCTCTTCATTACTGTGCGATGTACAATAAACCAGAATGTCTAAAACTGCTGCTTAAAGGGAAGGCTACTTTACACACAGGTACATCATCATCATCACACTCGTGCACCACGCCCACCTTTTTACTGTATTTTATACTGAACTGCTTGAAACAGAGCTCCAGGAGACAAAGAAGGAAACTTTTTGGGTTTAAATGAAGGGCTGAGGACATCTAGAGGATGCTAATTTTATTGAACATGAGACTTTTTTTTTTCCTGTTATCGACCCCATTGGTGATTGCACAAGTATTCATCCCTGTTGCTTTGAAACCCCTAAATTACTTCTTATTCCACCAGTTAACCATCAGTTAATTAGTTGAATGGAGGCATCTTGCATGCAGTTAAACTACCACATGTTCTTCACCTATTCCTCTCAAGTAACTGGAAAGTTCTGGAAAAGTATCTAAATATTTTGTTTAGAATATCCCATGGAGCATTATTAAATCTCTTAGTAAAAATTGGAAATAATATGGTACAAAAAGTCAGCTCAGATGGGTGAAGCTGTTCACAGGACAACCACAGCCTGGACACTCCACTAAGCAATGATTGACAGATGAATGATGAGAATAAAGCCATTGTTGGGTGGAAAAAAAACCCCATATGAAATTCCCTTTGAAGTCTCAGCAAATATGAGCAAAATAGTTCTCTGGTCTGATGAGACCAATATTGAACTTTTTGGCCTTGGTACAAAGTGCTACATTTGCTCATCACCCTGAGAACACCATTCCCACTGTGAAGCATGGTGGTGGTAGTGTCTGGTTAGGGATGCTTTTTAGCAAAGGGGGCTGGGAAACTGGTCAGGGAAAGGGGAAGATGAGTGGAACCAGATACAGGCCAGTCTGTCTCATACGAACAGAACATCATATACATATAGCTGAATTATACACTCAGCCCAAGTGGTGTTAACACCCACAAAAACACATAAGATGGCAAAACTTGTTAAAAGTTAGTCAGCTGACATGAAATCTTAAGAAATACATTATTTCGCATCCTTATGAAAATACCAATGTGCCAAAATACACGTTCAGATGTTTAAGGAAATGTGAAGAGCTGATTTAATTGGATATCACCCAACAGTATGATAATGTATTCATTCTAATCCCACCTCATTCTACAATTATGTGCCGATGGTCATGCAAACACCAAAGTATATAACGCTGTAGTTCATTCTCTCTCTCTCTCTCTCTCTCTCTCTCTCTCTCTCTCTCTCTCTCTGTGTTTTTCAGCGAACACGGCTGGAGAGACCGCGCTGGACATCGCCAAGAGACTGCAGCACACACTGTGTGTCGACTTGGTAGGTTTGATCTCATTACACACCGCCTACAGGAAACCCACACCATACTACACATGCTCCACACCCATCCCAAAAACCTAATTACTGATACGTGGTGTATATTAGATATGCAACCGAATATGAATACAGTATTTTCGGAATGAACAGATACAAATACAGGTCTGAATAGGAAGCTTGTCACGGGCATCTGGTTGAGATTAGAGGTGTGTGTCGGGACTCGGATGTCACAAAAAAGTCATACGTGTGAGTTTTTTACTTTGACGTGAGCAAGCAGTTAAATATGAAGCTTGTGGGTGGGGAAAAAAGACCATATTTATTAACATGAATGTACGACGGTCATTCATTCATCCTTAGTAACTGCCTGGTCAGGGTCACAGTCATTTCAATTAGGCTATTAGTTTATTTATATTTTGGGAAACAGAACAAAGGAAATTATTAAGAAAATATTGCAGGCTGGTACTAATGGAAAAATAATAACTGCGCGTCCACATCCTCGTACATCTCTACATCACTAGCTGAGACCAGTTGTGAACTTGAGTGAAGGTTGAGGAGCTATCAGAGGCAGAATTCACACACCATGCTGACAGTGCTGATATTTCTACCTCTGGGATTTTATTCCAGGGTTTCTGGAGGTAAAGTAGTAATGGCAATGTCCTTTTTTATTTTTATATATTTTTATTATCATTATTTATTTATTTTATAAAGCCCTCTGGTTTAGGCCACACCCACTACAGGTTTAAATACAGATATAGACGTTTATATATGTGCACGTTTATGTAATTGAAGGAGTTTTTAAATCTGATACAAATATTGCTGAGTGAACTCTCGTGAATCTGGACCTCGCGGCGATCAAATCAAAGCTTCATCTTCAGCACACTGACTTGTATCAGCGGCCACCTGCTGCTCTGTAAACACAAGCTGGCGCTTCAGTACTGCGCTCCATATTGACTCGGTGTCATAACCTCCACAAAGTGTGCTCTCACTGCTGGGGACAGGAATTATGTTACACCGAGTGTATGAGAGCGTATGTGTGTGTGGGTTGCAGCTGTCCCAACTGCCATGCTCCGTCTAAAACGGTCACGCCCTTTACATGGAAAAGTTTGCTCACATTTTGTACTCATTCATGATGTTAAACTGTGTCAAAGTTACAATTACAGTTTTAAATACTCTTCCTCTCTCATTTGTGTGTGTGTGTTTGTGTTTGTGCTCCCAGCTGGAGCTGGCTCACAGCGGGAAATTTAACTCCCAGATCCACGTTGAGTACATGTGGGAGATGCCGCAGGAGTTCCTGTACGACAGCGAAGACGATCTGGATGAGAAGGTGTGTGAACATCAAGCTGTCTTCATTATACATCTATATTCATCACTCATTCAGCACTATGGAGATAATACACACTCTGTATAATACACATCAGTACTCATGAGCTCAACTGTTATCATGTACTCAAAACAAGGAAATATCACGTTTTTTTCAGATTTCAGCGTGTCACGATATGTGGCTTTAAGATAGACGAGATGCGAATGTATAGTCAATTATTTAATAATCGTTAACTAGGAAATTATTTCACAGTCCGTACAGGATTTCGCAGAGTTTTCTTGTGATTGTCGTGGCCAGAAATGCTTGATTTTGCTGTGGCTTTTGAAAAATAGCACGTTCGCCTCACACCTCCAGGGTCGGCGGTTCGATTCCCACCGCTGCTCTGTGTGTGCGGAGTTTGCATGTTCTCTCCGTGCTGCAGGGGTTTCCTCCGGGTACTCCGGTTTCCTCCCCCAGCCCAAAGACATGCATGGTCCCCCAGTGCAAAGACTAGATTGGCACGTCCAAAGTGTCTGTAGTGTATGAATGGGTGTGTGAGTGTGTATGTAATTGTGCCTTGCGATGGATTGGCACCCAGTCCAGGGTGTACCCCGCCTTGTGCGGATGCACAAGGACGTTTTACAATAGCAATACAATGAAACATAAACAATGAACAATCATGTACAAACACACAAAATGTGAAAAACGATGAGCAATCAAACAGAAAGTGAAAAACACAGTAGAGCAAAAGGCATAGCAGCAGAGTAGGACAGATTACACTGAGAAAACATACGTTTTAAGTTGGGATTTGAACTCGGGGATGGATATGATGAGGGAAGAGTCAGGCAGAGTGAATCTTGGATGCTACAACACTGAAGGACCTGTCACCCATGGTAGGGAGATGAGATCCAGGGACAGAGAGGACTCCGGACCCAGAGGACCTGAGAGAGCGGGGCGGGTTGTAGGGGGGAAACAGTTTACTAAGATAGCAAGGTGCCCAACAGTGAAGTGATTTAAATGTGAGCAGGATTATATTATATATTTAATGCGAAATGAACTCGGTAGCCAATGCAGTTCAGACAGGAATTTTTTTTTTTTTTTGTGGAAAACTACTCGGATTGGCAAAATTACAATTGCACAAAATAGTTGTGCACAGTGATGTTTGTTTGTAAACGAGACCCTTTTAGCGGTACTCGTTCGACGCACGTGAATCGAATCCCCAAATCTGCGGAAAATCTGCAGTAATTTTGGAAAATAGCAAGCTCGCCCGAATATTGCGACGTTTGCTCGATTTTGTGTTCACTTCTGCAATCGTTAAATACGAGAGCGGACTATTTCTATACAGATCCTTTTAGCATTTCGTTGCGAAAAATGATCCCTGAATCAGTGGCATGCGAGCAATCATCCTAGCTGTGGACGTACGGTCATGTCACATGATCAAGTTCCTTTGAATGATTTCAAAAATATTTGTGAAATTATTCCTACCTGTGTCTAGGATACTCCTCTCATGTCGTCATATTTCGCATTCATGTGAACACGAATTTATGACTTCACCTAGAGAGCATCATTTATACGGAGAGACACAAACAATATTATTTATTCTTGTGATAAATTTGTTCTCTTTGTGACTTTATGTTTTTACATTACATGTGTACAAGAATTAACACAACTGTGTGAACTTTTTAGAAACGGTGTGTTGTCTGTTTTTCTTTCATGTAGGTCAGTCCACCCCGGGCTCTGCGCTCGCCTCCGCCCTCTATTGGCTGCTTTGGGAATTCTCCGTGGAGCTGTAACAGCAGCGACCCTACCAGACCATACCAGAACGTAGACTTTGTTTGCGGCAACACAGCGAGCAGCAGCACCTCCTCTGGAGGCAACACACCACCTCCCCTCCCTGCTAAATCCATTCAGAGAGGTTCGAGATCTGCCTCATTGTTTTCGAGACCGCTCACTGTAGGATTTAATTCTTGAATCTGATTGGTCCGAATGGGTGTTGATTCATTTTCTATAACGCCAGCTCTGACATTAAATGTAACTAAAAATGGATAAAAAAAAAGTATGATGTATTGCTAAATGAAAGTTTGGATTGTTGGAAAATTGCTGTGTAATAACATGGAGGATAATACTAGACTTGCGGATGGTTTCGCATCAGGCAGTGTTGTTGATTACTTTCCTATAACAGTACAGCTCGTCATGTTTTATTTCTTACATAACGCATACAGAATTTAGAACTATGCTTATTATTTAAGTATAAAAAAGAACTAAAAAAAAAAAGGCTGTTCTGACGAACTTCTACTGTGCGAGTTGATTTTAATGTTTGAAATTCACATTCCTACACTATTGTAACGTTGCACACGTAAAGTTTTATGTTTTTATTTTCTGTCTTAACATGTCGTTTATTTCATCCCGCTCCAGGTCGATCCGACCCCCAAATCAGCACCTCCACCCAGGAGTCTCACCCTTTTTCCCGCCACAGCTCCAGCTCCTGGAGTGGTTCCCATAGAAACGGCCCCCCTTCACCCATGAACGAGGTCGCAGGGTCACGGGCTCCCCGCTCACCTCGCAACGGAGTGCTGAAGAGACAGACGGTTGTCTGGGAGGGACCAAGTTCATCAGTGACGCAGAGCTCCATCGGGCCCGTCGTGTAAGAGCTGCTGATCTTTATTACTGAGACAAACACACGCTGAGAATTGGTGTTATAACTGAAAAAAGTCAAAGCATCACATAAGCTGAAGAATTGAGATGTTTAGAGGTTATGGTTGGCACTAACCTCTGCAGAGTTACACAGTGCTTTTAAATGGTAAATTGCAAATGGTCTGCACTTATATAGCGCTTTTATCCAAAGCGCTTTACACTGTCTCATACACACACACACACACACACACTCGCACACCAGTGGTAGCAGAGCTGCCATGCAAGGCGCTAACTTGCCAACTGGAGCAACTATATATATATATATAATAAAAAATTAAGTATGAACCATTTTGGAAGGCATTTTAATGCCTAGGTAGTGTTAATTTCCCCTGTATGTAGAGACTTTTGGGACACCCTGTGACCATGTATTGTAACCTTGTATCATTTGATGATGTATTGTAAGCTTATGTTATACTTGCTATACACATCAGTTATGTATATTTGTATTCATAATGTTATACATACAGTCAGGTGAAAAAGTAAGTACACCCCATGGAAATCGTTGGCTTTTTTGACATATTTGGACAAGCAAACATTTGATCCTCATACAGGACATGACTGTATTTATTCAATATATCTATTTTTTTTAAGAAATAAAGTTTTATAAAAGAAACCACACATTTTCTTAAAAAAAAAAAGAAAGAAAAAAAAAAGATTGGACAATGAATGTGTCATATTTTATGTCATTTATAAAATTGATGCACTGTTTCAGAAAAGGATTCCATAAGAGCCGTGAAAGATTTTAGAGCCGTGTTCCTACGTCAAGCAGCACAGCGATCACAGCTTAAAGGTTTTAGGTATTACTGTAGATGAAATGGTTCAAATGGCATATTAAACAATCTGACAGTACTGATGGATATAATTTAATATAATATATTTAAAGTACTGCAATACTCAATACTGAGGAAAAAATAATGTAGGCTGTAGACATTTAAAAAGGCAGCATGCATTAAGATGGATAAAGAATCAACTTGTGTGTGTGTGTGTGTGTGTGTGTGTGTGTGTGTGTGTGTGTGTGTAGGTCGGAGAAGACGACGTCGTATCGGCGAACAAGTACTGGAAGTGGGAAGTGTGCAGCAGGTTCTCCCAGCTCTGGAAGCAGCATGGAGGAGCTCTACTGCAGTCTGACCAATAACAGCACTGCTAATGTTAACGCTAACCTCACCGTGCCAGTCATTCTACCACCACCTCCCCGGTCACGCAAGAACGCCATGGTAACGAACTACGGCATATGATTATGTTGGCATGAGAAAGCCACTATACTGTTTTGCTTCATAAGATGATGATTATTATTATTATTATTATTATAATTACTACTACTACAACCCCAGTTCTGAAAAAGTTGGGACAGGATGGAAAATGCAAAAACAAAACAAACACAGAGTCATTTGAAAATCCAGTTCACACTGTACTATATTGAAAACCCGTTATTAACACATTATTTTATGTTTTAGTTTGTGAACGCAATTTATTTTTGAAAATATACACTCTCTTCAAATCTGATGACTGCAACACGCTCCAAAAAAGTTGGGACAGTCGTCTGTTTAGCACTGTGTAACATCACCTTTTCTTTTAATAACACACACGGCCTGAAGCCCCTCTTCTCTCACTCTCATTCTGGGAATGTACCTGTAACAGAGACTCACACTTCATCACTCTCTATTGCTACAAGTATTGGAACCCTGTCCGGCCGACTCTAAAAGTATTGGCGCCCTATCTGTCCGACTCTGAAAGTATTGGAACCCTAGCTATCTATCCAAGTCTAGACATATTGGCTGCACATTAGCTTCAGATTTCAGACCGGCTTCGTCAAAGTTTGGCATGACTAACTTTACCATCTAGTTATATACTGCATTCTTAATTCAGAATGTTATACAGAAGTCGTTATACTGTGTGTGTGTGTGTGTGTGTGTCAGAGTTCAGTGAGGCCTCTGAAGAGGAAGGTTCGAGCGTTAGTGGACTGTATGGGTGTGGGCTCTGACCAGCTGGCCTTCTGTAAAAATGATATTATCATAGTGACTGCTGCGGATGATCCCCACTGGTGGGTAAGTATATATACACAGTGCATAAACACACACACACACACACACACAAGCTTTTTTTCGCTGCAGGACTTACAGCTTACAGTTGAACTGTAAGGACAGTATTAATCCACAGAAAATGTACCTAGAATGAAATGTTTTAAATTTGAATGTTCTTGAAACAATGACTTTTTTTTTTCCCTTGTGCAGATGATTACCAGATAATTTCACACTTACTTACTAGACAAAATCATCACCGTTAAACCTCATTGATGAAAAAGCCAGGGAGAATATGGCTTTTTTTTATTAGCTTCGTGAGGCTGAAAGGATTCTTTATCTAGATAAGAAACACAGATGTTTTGTTTTGTTTTTTTGTTTTTTTCCTGTGACCGCTAATCTCACATTTCAGTTTAAATAATAAATAATTAATTTCACATTATGTTACAGAAATTTAATTCCCAGAGACTCTCAGGCAGACGACCAAGTAGTGAGACTAGTTTGAAATGACATCATTTTCTAGGAATTGACAATATATTTGGATGGAGGTGCACACAATCAGTGTGTGAATAGATTTGCTCTTTCACAGTATTATCTGGCTTTACGGTGCTGAATATATACAGTGCAATAAGCTTGTTTTGCATTCTAATCCATTCGCCATAGAGTCCAACATTTAAACACAAATCAAAAAGTTAGTCTAAATGAAATAGACAAGACTAACTTTACCTGTACTGTGTGTTCTTTACGTTGTGCCTTTGAATAGTTTAAACTGTGTTACACTTGACTGCAAGCAGAATTGAATGCAACCACATACCTATAGACCCAGCTTACAAATGATTTCCCTACACGAAACTCTTCACTCTGAAATCTAAAAAAAAAAACCAAGCTGAAGAATAAGTAAGCGATGAGACCTTTGGGATGTGCTGTTTATTGAAAAAGAATGTGTCCTGATGCGTGACATGAAGCAGAGTTACTGTCACAATGCCAACGTTGCTTTGTTTCCAATGACATTACATATGGATATGCTTTATTCCTCTTGTGCAACCAACTTTGTACAGTTTTGTATTTGATAAAGAAAGATGCATCATACCTGATTTTGTCCATTTGTCGTTACGTTTAATGTTGTTAAACATCCCTAAAACAAGTTGCTTCAGGTTATCGCTTACGTTATAACAGCTATAAACAGTCGTCCACTCACCAGCCTCTTCGTCTTGAGGTTAACAAGCCAGAAATATTCCGCTTGTCCTTCATCCTGAAGACTTTCCCATGTCAGAAATCTCAAAGGAACTGCTTTTTCCTGGTTATGAAGTGATGACACTGGAGACTCGTTCCACAAATGTTAAATAAACATCTCTTTATCCTTAAGAAAACCCTTTCACTCTATCAGCGATATATTGCGAATTAACAACACGTTTTTTTTTAAAATCCATTTTTATTATTGTTGTTTTTTATTATTATTCATTTATTTTTACTATTAGTGTTAGATTCCATGGTGCGTCCACCATACAAGTCCAAATGGATGAGCTGTTACTGTCGAAATAATAATAATATATTAGAACGAGCGCATTTATGTAAATCGGTCCCTCAAGGATTTCGTGATTTTGCGATCAGAGAAATGAACACAAACTTCGCAGTATTCTGAGGTGCTTGTGATTTTTTCCAAAATTACCGCAGATTTTCTGCAGCTTTGAGCCAAGACGTGTCATGTGACGTCATCACAACGTGCATTCAGCCAAAGCTCTCTTCGATTCACGTGCGTCGGACATGATTAAGGCAAAAAGGTCTCATTTACCAACAAACATTACGGCGAAACTATTTCATGCAATTGCAATTTCGCCAATTCAAGTAGTTTTCCACCTAAAAAAAAAAACTCTGAAAAAAGTTGCAACAGTCACAAAAAAAAAAAAAAACCCTCAACAGTGATGTGGTACAAATGTTTGATCGTTCTTGTAATTCTGTGACCTGTTTGCTTTATACCAACATTTTAATGTTCGTTATCTCGTGTCATTTTCAGGTTGGGCACGTAGAGGGAAAGCCGTCCAAAAGCGGCTCCTTTCCAGTCAATTTCGTTATGAAACTGGGAGAATGATTCTTCCGGAAGCTTCCGCCACGCGAGACGAGCGACCACGCTGCTTTCATCTGAAAAGTGCTCATCTGTGTCGGTGTGGAACAGCGTGTGCTGCAGTAAAGTGGGTTTAAGGGGGAATTTTAGCTACACATTGTTCCTCAGACTGTTTAGCACATCACTCGTAGCACTTTAGAGACATTAAATTGGCGTGCGGAGCCGGAAGAGAGGCCGGTGCACGAAGCAGCACTTAGTAAACACACGTACGAACTCATAACGGTAACGGGAAGCCGTCGGTCTGGAAAGATAGCAGATGGATCATCATAAATGCAATGCGTTTCCTGACAGTTCATACCAAGTCCCCAGGTTTCATTGTTTAATGGATATCGTCGAGGCGCTGATGAATGGCATCCAGTGACTGGATAAAGAAACACGATCCTCACTGACTGACTTTCAGCCCAGTGAGGGAGAGACCGAGATCGAGACAGAGAAAAGGAAAGACGGAGGTATTGTGTTTCCAGGCTTTAACTGGGATGCTTTGCTTGTCTTTCTGCTGAATCAGCATTCTCTCACTGGAAGACTTTAAACTCTGTTTGGACAGCCAACATTCTGCATTCACATGGAGTCATGTGTTCAACGTGTTTACAAGAAGATTTCACATCAACGGCTCAGTCGAGGAGTTCGAGACTCTGCGTTTTCTAGATCACGAGCTGTGACACAACGTGGACATTTTTCACAATGGCTAAACCTGTAATACTCATCGTACTGAGTCTTTTGTCCGTTACTTACCAACACGTGAGGAAGATGTTGATATTTTAAACGGTTTTGATGTAAATTTGTTTTCGTGGTTATTTTGCCTTTACGTTGCCCAGATAACAAGAAAATATTGCAGCTCCATGCTAGCTCACCAAATCAGCAAACTCGGTCATTACCTAGCTTATTTTATTGTCTAGTTCGTTTATATTGTCTAGTCGTAATATTTACACAACTTTAACCAACATCACAAGTTCACCATCAGTTCCAGCGAGTTCTTTACACACAGATTTAGAAAGCAAAATGCATACAAGCCCCATTCTTTCCTAACGTTTACACTAATACCAAACTCGCCAATCTAAAAGATGCACTTAGAGCAGCCAACAGTCTGTAAATAATGATAAGTGTTTAATTGTTGCTTCACGGTCCATCGTTGTAACGCAATTTATTTTTAAATGGGGAATAAAACTCACAAGGCACGATTATTCTAGAGCACTTTCACACCTATTCTGTTTGTTAAATCTGAATCGGATTTAGCGAAATTGGTACTTTGGGTTCGTTTACTATTTGGTTTGGGTTCGCACTGCACATAATTAAAACAACAATAATAATAATAATAATAATAAGCTGAACCAGTATAGTAACAGTGTCACAGATATCAGCCGAGCACAGAGAACGTGAAGCCGGCGCTGAGCAAATGATTATATATTTATATAAATGACGAGTTTTTGAAGCGTCGTCGTGTGTGAAATCCAGAGTTTCTTTTCTCTTTATATTTATGGCATTTGGCAGATGTCCTTATACAAAGCGACTTACGTTTATACAACGCAGCAGTTGCTGGTGTTAAGGGTCTTACGCAGCTTGGCACTGGTGCTGGGGTTTGAACTCCTGACCTTCCGATCAGTAGTCCAACATTTTAACTACTGAGCTTCCACTTCTGTTTGTTCATCAGTCGAAATATCTAGAACTCGTGGCATTTCTGACGCGCTACAGCTCTGTCCTTTGGCTCAGTTTGCGGCTCACGTGTACCAAACCAACGACGACACCGTGTCTTTCTTGGTTCGTTTCCTGCAGTCGGGTCGATTCAGCGTCAAATCGGTTTCTCGCTGCAAACAAACCACGCTCGATTGCCTTCATATGGACCAGGGGTGGGCACTCTTATGTGGGTGCAGGTTTTCATTCCAACCAAGCAGGAGCCACACCTGATTCCACCTGTTTAATCAGTCGATCTTGGCTTTCAATAGATTCAGGTGTGGCTTCTGCTTGGTTGGAATGAAAACCTGCGCCCACACCGGCCCTTTCTGGATAAGATTGCCCACCCCTGATATGGACCGAGACCAAGTCGCTCGACACTTTCATGCCGGTCGTTTTGGTTCACGACTGAGTGTGATCGCGATGTTTACTCCTGCCTAAAAATCCACACAGAGGTGAAAAACGCACCCGGGTTTCATTTAAATGGACTAAACACTCTACATTTAATGTTGTCCATCCACACTAAGAGCTCTGTCCACGGGAAGTGAGACAGTCTGATTGCCACAAAATGGAGGATCAGGTTCGTATAACAAAGTGAGTCTGATGTCTGAGAGAATGAATATGTGGAAATAATTCGATTTCTACGTTCGGTTGTACAACATGGATGGATTTATCTTACTATCTTACAGCCTTGATTTTAAAAAGCAGTATTTTCCAAATTAGCCAATAATCAAACTCTTAGATGTTCTAAAGATGAGTCAGAATATGTACTGACTGTATTATGTGTGAGATTGTTCAATATTTTGTGTGTGTGTGTTTTATCGACCCACCCCCTAGCTTTAGTACTGCACTGCATTCGAGCTGCTTTTAGAGATCCCTCTGCATTATTGACGACAGGATAGGGGGGAGTACCGGCAGGTGCACTCCTGCGCTCCACTTAACTACTTCTGTGAAGCAATTAGAGGCCCCCAGTATCCAAAACATTCAGTTCAACTGACTTTTTGTTTGTAAAGGAAAAAAAAAAAAACAACCTTGTGGGGAATGAAATGTGTTTTTAGTAATGTACCTGACGTGTAATTTTACCTTGAAGAAATGTCCTTCCTTTTTATGACCGTTTATATCTTATTGTCTCGTTCATTGTTGTTCTATGTTAAGCATTTTTAGATCCAATAATGTCAATAAATTTTTTAAGCTATATCAGAAGTGCACATCCTTTAAGAAAACCAAAGGCAGGTTGAAACTTATTCTGAAACGTCCCATACACCATGGGTGCCTAAAAACTGTGATTTTACTGAAAGTGTTTGTTTATTATATGACTGTTTAAATATTACATTAGGCAAATATGGACTATCATATTTACAGTGGTGCTTGAATTATAACTTTCTATATTTCAGCATAAATGTTACCTAAAACATCGTCAGATTTTCACACAAGTCCTAAAAGTAGATAAGGAGAACCCAATTAAACAAATGAGACAAAAATATTATGCTTAAATTATACATTTATTGAGGAAAATGATCCAATATTACATATCTGTGAGTGGCGAAAGTATGTGAACCTTTGCTCTTTTTTTTTTTAATCATCTGGTGCGAGTCCCTTGTACAGCAATAACTGCAACTAAACGTTTCAGGTAACTGTTGATCAGTCCTGCACATCGGCTTGGAGGAATTTCAGCCCGTTCCTCAGTACAGAACAGCTTCAACTCTGGGATGTTGGTGGGTTTCCTCACATGACCTGCTTGCTTCAGGTCCTTCCAGAACATTTATATTGGATTAAGGTCAGGACTTTGAATTGGCCATTCCAAAACGTTAACTTTATTCTTTAACCATTCTTTGGTAGAACGACTTGTATGCTTAAGGTTGTTGTCTTGCTGCATGCCCCACTTTCTCTTCAGATTCAGTTCACGGACAGATATCCTGGCATTTTCCTGTAGAATTTGCTGGTATAATTCAAAATTCATTGTTCCATCAGTGATGGCAAGCTGTTCTGGCCCAGGTGCAGCAAAACAGACCCAAACCATGACACTACCACCACCATGTTTCACAGATGGGATAAGGTTCTTATGCTGGAATGCAGTGTTTTCATGTTACACTTCCACAAACATGTGTTGTGAATATCAGACTTTGATTGATAGATCCCTGTTTTTTAAATAACACAGGGTGCTCACTCACACCTGATTTGTCATCCTACTGATTGAAAACACTTACTCTAGACCCATGGGTCAGATCATGGGAGAGTGGGAAAATTACAGCTTGGAAACAGGAACCAACCTCCAACATATGGTACAGCCTGACGTTTGGAGTTTATAAACAATTCTTTCAGGAAGTGTGCAAGTTTAACCGGGATGTAATATGTCATGACCTTGAGACAAGCCCCACACACCTAGGGACACTCCCACAACTGAAGGAGGTGCCTCTCGAGCTGTGGGCCCAAGGGAATCATGATGTAGGCCTAATTAGAAGTGCACCACCAGTCGAGATCACGCCCCAAAACTGATTTCAGACCTAGACAAAAAAGGCCTGTGCACTACTGTGTAAAAAGCTAACAGCTCCAACTTTACAGCTTTCAGACCCCCAGTCACGGGCTACAGCAGACATAAAAGCAGTAAGGTGCAAAGCGGGTTGTTCTATCATAGAAGGTGTCTGGCAGTGCTCACAAGGCCGCCCTTGTCTCCCAAAATGCATATTCCCATATTATGCATGGGAGAGACCATGTATCAAAAGGGGGAATGATAGCTGTGATAACAAAGCATTGGTTTACCAAATGCTTCTCTAATTACTCTAAAAAAATAAAAAACTCAAAAAAATTTTGTTTACGGTGTTTGCGCAACTCATATCGTGGGTTTGAAGGTAGAGAAGGCCGCACACCCAACTCCAGACAAACCTAGTTCTCTAAACGGGTGGAAGCATTCCCTATGTCCAAACAGTACACAGACGCGGTAGCAAAGACACTGCTTAGGGACATAATTCCTAGGTGGGAAATTACCACTAAAATCTCCAGTGACAAGGATACACCTTTCGTCAGCATGGCCCTTAAGCAGGTTAGTGAATATTTGGGCATTGATCTGAAACAGCGTTGTGCATTCCATCTGGCCAGTGGTGGACCGGGAGAACTGAACTCTAAAGAATAAATTGAGTAAGTGCTGCACTGACACAGGTTTAAGGTGGACCAAGGTCTTACCTGTTGTACTAATGCAGATGAGTGAGAGAAAGACCCAAGAATGGGCTCAGCCCTTTTGAAATCCTATTCAGGTGACCTCCACACACAGGAGTTGGGCCTGTGACAGTTCCTCTTCCTGATGCAGCAACATGTGATGATGCTATGTTAAATACTGTCCAACATGGTCCTCTGCTCTGCACTCTATCCACAAGCAGGTAAAGGCAGTGCTTCCAGCTCCAGCCACAGGCATGATCTGAAGCCTGGAGAGTGGGTAGTGATCAAGGTCTTTCGCAGGGCCAAGTGGAAAATGCCATTCCAGGTCCTCTTTGTCGGCGGACTAGAAAGTGATTCTCTACCAAGAGGCCCCTAGGAGAACCAACGCTCACGAGCGATGACCTGCATACACACACATGACTCACTGCATGACAAAAAAAAATGACTCACACCAGTTCCTTGTGGTTACACAACACAAGACACCAAGTGGTATCTAGTAGCCTGCGAAATCACGGATACGGTTTTCGGAGAAAAATGTTGACGACGGGAAAACTGTACTCTTGGGAGGACTGAACTTCAATAGTGCGTACTGTATAGCCAGGTGGCCAGGACAGAGAGGGCAGGATAGACGACGGGACTCTGCTACCTCACCTCTTACTCCCCAAAGCTCCCTGACCTCAGACTACTGTTACAGACTAGACACAAATCATGAGATGTCGACCTGCACATCCACTCACACATGCAAACCTATTCCTAATCCTACACCCTTCTCCTGGTATAGGTGGTATCTGTTAGTAAGCCCTGTCACAGAAATAAACTCACAAATCACTGGGACCGTTCACGTCAACACTGGGGGTCTGGGGGTAGACCCTCAAGCTGGAAAGATAAACCAGAGTGCGATATTGGAGTTGGAGAAGACTTATTGATCAACCCTGCCAATCACATCGTTGTGGCAGAAAGAGTGCATGACGCACACACCTTTACCCAAATTTGGTATTTAGCTGATCGTGGTGATGGGACTTTAGTAGACTATTGCTGCAGATTGGACGACAATTAGTAGTTAAAAGCCTGTATGCCAAGATATTGGCCACCTCTTAAACCGTTTTGCATCACCTTTGGTCACTGTTGGATTTGCCATCAACTAGCATATAAATGGCAGACCACTCCGTTAACATATGCAATGATTAATGCTACAGACCACAGCGTTTTCCCTAAACGACACCACCCCTAAGGTGGGAGTGACCAAATGCCATAACAATATTTTGTATAATGCTACTACAGATTTATACGTCGCTAATACCACGCAGTTTCAATGCAATCTTACAACACCCTTTGATTCCACGGCAAGCACATTGTGGGCTTTTGGCAGAAATGCTTATCATGCCCTGCCAAACACGTGGCAAGGTTGTTGCAATCCAGGTCGTTGCGGTCCTTAGTTTTATGATGTTGACTCCGCAAGACAGGTACGTGACTCATTTGCGATGAAGACGCTCACTGAACGCAGAAATGCCCACGTGGTATCCATCTGTGGGATCCATGGACAGGACCCCTAACTGCGTCCACCGGGTGGTCTCTGCTCCCCGGAGAGGGAATGTGCGCTTTGTTCAATAAATTCAATGGTATGGCAGGGCAAGTATTGAAACTGAGGAAGCTTTAGAAGCGGTAGACACTGAACTGGTCTCATTAAGATCTGCCGTGATTCAACATAGATTGGCTTTAGATACTCTATTGGCAGAAAAGGGCAGTGTGTGTAAACTATTGGCTACCTCATGTTGTTTCTATATCCCTGATTCACACCAGAATTTAACCAATACCATTGAACACGTGCTCGGCAATACGCACTCCTCCACAGACGAGGGATTCGGGGGTTTTGATTGGTTAAATTCCATTTTTGGCTGATGGGGATCGTGGACGTGTCTGTAGCAGCAGTCATTCTATGGGCCTACTCCTTTTCCCATGCGTCATTTCCTTAATCCGCCGCAGTCTTTCTCGTACAGTGAAAGCACTGTCTATCGACCAAACGCTGTTGCTAGTTAAAACACCTATTGACCGTGAGTCAATACGACCCTTACGACGACCAGCCTGACCTGTATCCTAAACCTGACAGGGTATCAGATCCTCCCAGAGACATTGACGATGATGACCCATTGACATCATTTCACGCCTATTGTAAATATTCTTTTGACCATAAAAACGTTTTATTTCACCCTTAATGACCTTGCTCGACAATAATATGCATTATATCCGCAAAAACAGCCTTAGCTTTTCTATTATGACTGTGTAATGACGTGCTCAGTTGTAAAAGGACCGTAAAAGGATTCTGAAGTGCTGATGAACTCACAGCATAATAATTTCTCTGTTCATTTTAGTTATCGTATTTTGTAATGATAGAGGCGGGAAAGTGTGAGGGAAATTATTCATTTTTACTTTCTAATAGTCTTGTTCACTCTGTTCATGTTCATCACTGAATGATGCCGCTTGAGGTCATGTCATGGAGATTAGTCCAGAATGTTCTTTCCTCTTACACTGACACAAACATGTTAATGTCTTCAGGAGTGTCTGCACATCTGCTAAGACCTTGAAACCACCAAACTGGCTCGGACGACCTAGAAGTCCCTTATCGAGACTTGCAGATGTTCGGCAAGCCTTAGCTTAATCATATATAGTGCATGTGAGAGACGAGCGCTTCAGAGCGCTCTGATCTTCTATACTATATTCATCCTTCTGTCTCGATAAGGGACTTCTAGGTCGTCCGAGCCAGTTTGGTGGTTTCAAGGTGTGGCAACACTGTCACAGGCGGGTGATGTTGTCCTGTAGTTGCCGATGGCCTGATGTCGCTGCTATCCGTGAAGTGACTGCCATTTTTCTATTAGAATAAACTTTGCCTATTTTTGTATTTTAGAACTTTGTCATGACCCTTCGATTGCACACCAATAAATCATTATACAACTCTATACATTCTTCAATCGTATACTATAAAATCCAACAGTTCTAAATATATTAAAAAGGATTCAATATGTGCATACGGTGAATAAGAGTCGCGGGAAGAGCTCAGTCTTCATGAATACAGCAGTAGTTCTTAACTGCAAGTCTACATTATCCATATGAGATTATCTATTGAATCTCTATTGAGACGTGGCATAAACTGTTGTTGGGAAGTGCAAATCTTTAAGCTATCCATGTGTGTCCATCCACAGCAGCAGAAAGTGAGTTATAACTGCAGAAAGCTCCAAGCAGAAGATCATCAAGATGATAAAAATGAATAAAAGCAAACAGCAGCCAGTCAGGTACACTGATCTTAATTTATTCTCAGGCAATATAAATTAGTTGTTGTTTCATGATTCAATGCCGTCTATACAGGGTCTGTGGAATAAAAAAAACATACATTAGCATGTTTCCTTATTTTATTTCATGTTTATTTAATGTTTCTTTCATGTGAATATAATTACATAAGCCTTTATTGTTCGAGAACTCCGTAGTGATCTAGTACAGTAAATGTGATCTAGACCACAGGATTATATACTATCTTAGTTCATTTTAATTAGCTTTGACCTGAACTAACCTGAACCCGGTCTTAAAGGTCTTCTGTGAACCACTCGTGTTCGCTGATCTGCTGGAGGCTGGGCCGTTTGTTAGGGTCCTGTTCCAAGCACCACTCGATCAGATGGTGGCAGGCTGTGTGGACAGTGATGTGATCAGAGGCAGAAATTTCCTCACTACTTTTTAACTTCTGATTGCGACTTCAATATCATTTCTCTCCAATTTTCAGCTTTTTGTGATATCTTAATGTGATGCTTCTGCATTTTCTCACCTTTAGACAGGCCAGGCTTGAAATGCAGGGTCCCGGCAACAACTTCCTCGTCAGTCATGAAGGGCATTTCTCCACAGACTATACTAAAGAGGAGTATACCGAGACTCCAGACAGTAGCGGGGTAGGCGTTATACTCCTGTTGCAGAATCCATTCTGGAGGCCAGAAATCTGGAGTTCCTGAATGAAAGAGCAAGAACACCATCAGTAACATCACCCGTCCGTCCATTTTCCGTACTGCTTACCCTACACAGGGTCGTCGGGGAGCCTGGAGCCTATTCAAGGGGGTTCGGGGCACAAAGCCGGGCACACTCTGGATGGGGTACCAACCTATCGCAGGGTGCAATCGCACACCCGTTCACACACTACAGACAATTTGGAACTGTCAATCGGCCTACAATGCATGTCTTTGGACTGGGGGAGGAAACCGGAGTAGCTGGAGTAAGCCTGAAGCACGGGGAGAACATACAAACTCTGCCCACGCAAGGGAGAGGCGGGATTCGAACCCCTAACCACTACGCCACCGTACCACCCCACAGCAACATCACAAATTAGATATTCAATCCATTCAATTATATGCCATATCTGTTACTCCTCGATGTGCAATTACCTGCATATTCCTCGTAGGGTGTGTCCTGCCACAAATCGCCGCAGCCAAAGTCAATTAATTTGACTTCCATCGTGTCGGTGTTGAAAAGAAGGTTTTCCGCCTTGATGTCACGATGGAAAACGCCGCGATTATGGCAGTAGCGGGCAGCCTCGACCACCTGTAGCACGAAATCAAATAATACCATCAGTCTCACTCACTGAAAAAGAAGCAGAACACTGTCTGCCTGGATCAACAGCAAAAGTGCTGAATTTAATTCTATCAAAGCACAACTACTTATATCAGTGACTGCATCAGTAACTATGTATTATAAGAAGAACAACCAGTCACAGCAAGACTGCAACCTTACAGCCACATCACATAGTCACAGCCAAAGCATACATGAGTAGACCTTCATTAAAACAATTCACTCACACACATATCTACATACTCACAAACACAAACCAAATTATGCTGCTGTGGATTGTTATTGTTAATATTCCTATTACTTTACCATTATTATCTGCATTTTATGTGTCAGTTTGTATCGTCCATCTTTAACCTTGTTACTTTGTGAAGCATCTGATAACATTAGCAAACTCTCTAAAACAAATTCCCGGGTCCTCCAAAGAGGGGTCATGGCGGTGCGAAAAAAAAGATGAATCACCTGCCACATGATGATTTTGGCCAGTGGTTCATCTAATACGCCTTTCTGACTCATACACAGATTATACACGTCCATGCAGGGGACGGGTCTCTCCAGGACCAACAGGAAGCAGTCGGGCATATCGAACCAATCCAGGAGCTGCAGAACGTTCTTGTTGTGAGGTGGCTTTGATACAATTTGCATTAAAGCCACCTCTAGAAGGAGCTTGCAGGACTCGCCAGGCTAAAATTAGAAGAAGCATAGTTAGCATGGGTTTGGAGTAGGGCGACCACCTGTCCCACATTTCACAGGATAGTCCTGAGAATGGAAGGTTGGTCCCGAATAAACAAAATGAGCAGTTCACAGTTCACATGAATGAATTAGTATAAATTATGTTCTGGTAAAAACATTTTAAATCGGGATCTTTTACAGTTTGATTACATTTAAAATTCTCTTTGTGGGGGCGGATTCAAGCTAGTGCTTCATCAGAAGTGTTGAAGCAGAAAGTAAAAGCCAGATATACAACTAAAATAAATGACTTTGCTGTTTAGCTACTCTTCGACTCAATCTCAGTTCTTTACTCATGTGTGTAATACTAATGTGTGTAATACAGTATATCATGATGTAATTGAGCTAGTTTAGAGAGTCTGTTACCTTTAGCTTACGTTATATCACTCGATCATTTTATAACTAATATATTGTTGCTTATATGTTTTGATTCCTGCTAAATGAATGAAAAAACTCTAGTCTGATTTACTTTGAATTATTATTGATTATTAGGCTATTATTATAGTTATTATAGTTTTAATAGATTTGAAAGTATCAATAGAAGTAAAACACTTGGTGTAGACAGACAGATGTTGGTTTATGATCATTGCTGTCCCACTGTACATTTACATTCGCCCGCATCTCACTGCTTTGACCATGTTTCTCGCAGTTAGACTCAATCACACACAGTGCATGTATATTAGCATTGACAGTACTGTGCAAAAGTCTTAGGCACCCTATTTTTTAAAGTACCAACTTTGGTATAGATTTTTATTTGATGACTTCTACATTATCGAGTCAGTCCAAAAATATATTAGATTTCCAAACATTAGTTTTCCAGCACAAAATGAAATGTTACAAAAAAATGTTTGTATGTCGGTAAAGAAAGCAGCATATTAAGCGATAAGAGACACTTTTCAGACAAAAAACACAATGAAGGCTGCTGGGTTTTGCTGCAAAAATAAGAAGCAAGTGTAAAAGTCAAAATCTCAGAAGAACCGTGGCTGATTCTGCAAGCTACTCAATAAAACTTACAGCTCATTACCTTATAAAACTGCACTAATTCTTCCTTACACTACTATTTTTTTTTAAAGCAAACGGTCATCACACCAAATATTGCCTTTGTTTCATTTATTACTGTTTATTGCTCATTAATTTCATTATTTTTGAAGGCATCTTTGCTCTACACCATTTCTTTGCATGTGCCTAAAACCTTTGCACACAACTGTACATCTCTTGCTATTAACAGAAATGTATGATATCTGTAACAAGGCAAATTTTTGTAAGAATCAGTCGGACATAAAAGCTAGTTCATTTTTTCAGGGTAGAAATGCATCTCTCCATAGACTTGCACTTGTTTATGAGCAATCCTCACCCTGCTATTGTAGTGGGGGAGTCGACTTATGAATGTAGTTAGCAACACTGGCTAATTCAGCATCTAAGATTCTTATATCTGTGCTGAAACATGGCTACAAGTTGAATTGTTTTTGTTTACAGTAGCAGGTGCAAGTAAATGGAGACGTCCTCTAAACATAGTTTAGGTCTATAAAGCAATTGTAAAAGCAGGAGTAAAATAAGTTTACTTACAATGGGGATGTAGAAATCTGAGGCATCCTTGGCAATGTATTTAATTGCAACCTAAAAACAATGAGTACACTTATTACCAACAGTCCCTGCATTAGCAGTCAACAGGTGTAGATATGCTTGAAGAGTTTAATGCACAGTGTAAACAAATTTGAATAAACAAATAGGAAGACAGCCTTAGGTGACAAGTTTCCTTTATAGAGTGGTGGAACTGCAGTGAAGGAAGTATTAACTAGAGCAGTAGCTCTGCTTAATGTGTTATCTAATTGCAACAGATGGTAAAACGAACATATTTCTTTTTGTATTTTACTATTTATAGCTTCAGAGTTGGTTAGCCCTTTATGTTCTGACAGTTGGCAGTGTAATGTAGCTAACTACATAATCAACTTGATTCATGCGTAACTGAATAATAATAAATGCTGTACATTTTCACAGGATTTGCAATATTGTAATATCATCTGTACCAGCATTTCCTTCTTTCTATGAGAATGATTATCCTTAATGATTGTCATATAGTCGCTATTCTTCCGGTTTCACCTATTTCAAACGGTCACTTTAATTCCATCTTCCTGGTGTGTTTTAAATTGTTGGTAAATAACAAAATGTCAGTAGCCCATTACTGAAATAATAGAACATTTTAAATATTCTTCATAATAATAAAAAAAAATACAATGAAGATTTTGAATCATGTGAGGTACACCTACAAAAGAGGGGGGCAATTTACCTGTTGTCCATCTTTCTTACAAGTTCCTTCATAAACTGTGCCAAAGCCTCCACTCCCCAGTATGTCACCCATGGTGTACAAGGCAAGAAATCTCTGTGCTGTAGAAAGTAAAAAGTATCAAATGAGCCTCATGTTCAAGGCCAGTAATACATGAATGTTTTATTGCATATGTTTTTTTTTTAAATGAGTGATACAAAAGTACAATAACTATAATTATGTCATGATGGCCTTATTACACCATTCTGTAACCGGGCTGCTTTCATGAGCATTTAAGCATCATCTAGTCACATGACCAAAATGAGACCCAAAGAAGCCATCTAATGCCAGGTACTTTGTAAGTGTTGTTGTGCTCTGAGCCAATATGTCAGAAATGCCAGCTTTACTGATTTTGGTAGATTCGAATGTTGCATTTTGAAATATTGGTGTAAATGATGGATTATAACATACCCTCTGGTTCAGTGAGGAATTTCAGACACGAAGGGTGGAAAGTGGGCATCTCTTGGACCTGAAAGTTAAATATCATATCATATTATCATAGCTTATTCTATCATAGTTTAGTATACTGTTAATAAAACATGAGAAATCTTGCATGTATTCTGTATGCTGAGAAAGTTTGTGTCCATAGGATCCGAAATCAACTTTATAAAAGAATTCTTTTATATTGTTTAGATGTATTGCTACACCAGCATTTGGCTTAAGAATAAACTATTCTTTATTAAAGTTATATCTTATTTTTATCACCTCGCTGTCCACATCCCAGACCTCAGGCTGGAGTTCCGAAGTATTCACATAGGTGGTGGACGTTTCAGGCATCAGAGAACCATCTGACTCTGAGTCTTCATCCCACATCTCAGCCTGCAGCTCCATGGCAGTAAGATGGAGAGTGAACTTTTCAGCTGTCAGGAGACCCTGTGACTGAGAGTCCACATCCCACACCTCCTGCTGCTCTGGGATAATATAATCCTTCCCAGGAATCTGTTCCACCTTCAAAGCAAGAAGTTTTGCACAGGTAAATACTGGACATTTTTGCATGAACTACAAATAATACAACAGAAGTATGAACTAACGTAAAAGATGAAAGGTTTGTGGACAATGATGGAGAACATTTCTCAGCATTTAGTAATCTTTAAGACTAAAGTGAAGGCTTGTTTATACGTTTTTATATGCACACCTTGTGTAGGCACAGGTAGCGAAGATTTACCAGCCAGTTGGGTTCTTTGGCCTTCCCTCTGTACAGTTCCTCAGAGAGCTGCAGAAACAGACAGGGAAGGGAAATTGGTGCTCTGCATTTAAAAAAACCTGAAATCTTTTCACAAATATTGTTCATTTTATTTACCCTAATAAGACGGCTCATGAGGATGACTGTGATGTTGCTGGGGAAGGTGGCTACTGCCGTAGCAATGGTCCTGCAGTAGTTCCGGGCTTGAGCAGAATGTCCAGAATCAGCTAGCCTTCCGGCGTGAAGTAGCTTAACGATCTAAGACAGGAAGAGTCGTTCATTCTTAGTATAAGCTGTCACTACAATTTGACCAATTAGAGACCATATCATTAATATATAAAAAAAGAGATTTCAACCTGAAAGTTTGGCTGTGTGAACCCAGAGTTCAACCAGAGGGCATACTCATACACTTCAGTTCGTTCGAAGGCTTCCCTCATAGCTGACTTCCCAAATGGCAAACTGGTCAAAAAATTAAAAATAAACAAATAAAAATTTAAAAAGAGACAAGTGTATCAGTAGCAAGTGATGAAAATAATCCCACACATGCACACACACATGAACACAACATACCCTCCAGATCCAATCAGAGTGAAACTGGTTCTGTCATTGTACGAGTCCAGCTCAACCTGTGCCACCACATAACAGACGTGAGCTGGGTATATTTGTCCTCTGGACGCTGCAGAAAAATCAAACATTCATGTAAGGATAAGGGTCCATCAAATAGTCCTTGATAGAATTCATGATATCATTATAGCATAACATGAAATATATGCAAATGTATGCAAATTCCAGTAAAAATACAGTTACTGTTGTATTTATCCATACCAAGTGTGTCTCCAATTTTAATGACGGATTCCCTCAGCTCATCTTCTGCGTCATTAGAGTTGGATAAGCGACGAGCGAGAAGAAGGCACCAGTGATCCTCTGTCTCAAGATCTCCGAGCTGTAGCATGAATTGTCATGTCAGTCAGCATGATACTTGCTAAACCAGTACATAGATATATATTCATAACCAGACAGATGCATGCTGATGTGCTTTTAATACCTTATTCTTATAAGCACTGTAGCCCATCCAGAGGAGTGGAGTGATGTCCGTCATCATCACATTCTGCAAAAGAAATTTATTTTAGAATTAATCCATGTACATATTTATTAGAATGCAGAGATTTTGTGCCTTCATGGTCAATAAATTCACTTAAAATACCGTAATTTACAAAACATAATTAATACACTTACTCCATTTTGGGTGCAGAACTTCTCCATGATAAGCCAAAACACATAGGCTGCTTGTTGGTCAGGTATATCATCCTTAATCAGACACTCATGGGTCTTTCTCCGGATAAAATCAAGCAAGTCCTCCTTCTTCATCTTTTTGCTGCAACACATGTTCGTATAGGTGGATTATGGCACATACGCTTTGATAATATGTTTCAGATCACTACTGCTGCAATAGCCTGCATATTTACTGTTCAGCTCCTGGGTGTTAAATGAGAGAAGAAAGGAGGTCTCACCTCAGAAGAGGACCTGGAAAAGTTGCTATCTCAAGGTCATGATGTGACAGCCACTGATTACACAGGTAGTCAGTATCACACAGGATGACTGGCTTCCCTAGAGTCAAATACACAGTTAGAGCTACATAGAAAGACTGTGATTCTGTGTTCTGATAAATAAATGTTTTTCTTTCTCCCACAGTGAGACATTAATTGTACTAGTGCCATTGACCTTTTACTAACATGCCTCAACATGTTGTAGATTTACTCACAGTTGCTTTGTATAAACTCCATTGCAGCTGTCTTACCTGGTCCTTCTGTAGGCTGGGGTGTAGTATCCATACAGGGAGTGTTTATAAGCAGTAGGTCCAACATTTTCAACAACACTTTGGAAAAATGATCAACTGGGTCAGCGAAGGTGTGTATGTTTCTCTGTGTAAAAAAGTGTTGTGTTTCTTGGGCCTTGAAATCTACACATTCTAGAATCTAGGGTTGCTATGTGAACCGTGATTTAAATAATGCACAGCTGACACCATCTTGAATTCAGTGAAATGGAGTCAGTCAAAAATGTCCAATCAGTCTGAGTGAAGGGGCAAAGATCAAAAATAACTAGCAAAGGGGATTAAAAACTACAAACAAGTCTTTTTATGCTCAGATGACATGAGACTCACTCAGGCCTATGCATTGTTAGTGTTGTAAATGGAGAAACCTAAACAGATCTGAGTGATTTATTTTCATATGTTGATATAGTTCTAGACATTTGAAACTTTTTATTCTGGCCCTGATTGTGCTTAATTGTATGTTTTTGTTTTTTTAAAAAATACTTTTACATATATTGCGTAATCTCGTATTTTTACCTCATGGAAATAGGACACAGGGTCCAGATGGCGACTAAAATGGTCGCCAGTGCGACTAACTTTTTAATTTTGCGACCATGTTTTTTTCTGCCAGTCGCCAGTGGCCACCGTTACCCACAAACAAAATGTAAAAACAAATGAATAGAAATGAGCATCAGTCTTGTTGTGTTAGGCCACTGAACTCTCATCTCCTACTGCGCATGCGTAGGCCCTATCACCTGCTCTATCGCGTGCACTCCTGTATGGCTTCCAATAAACTCTGCACTCTTGTCCTGCGGTGGTCGAAGCGTCGGCTGTATAGATGAACAGAAACAGCTTTAATGTCACGTTTATCGGGTTTAAAAAGTTGGAAGTGTTAACTTTATTAAAGGTGTTTCATTTAGTTTGATGTGGTTTAGTTCGTTGGAATTTGAATTGATCCGTTATATGTAGGCTAGCTAACTGCATAGCTAACTAACGTTAGCCAGCTGAGAAGAAAACGAAACGCGCAAACGAAAAATATCAGACTTTTTCTCATTCCCTGCCCGTCCAAAACCTGCCTCCTCTACATCAGATGCTGACGATGTTGAGACCAACTCGACCAGTGACGGTTCTCAAGTGACATTTGAGTCATCCTGGCCCGTTTCAATCGGTGTGCAATCTTTTACACTTCGTCTGGTCATGACAATGGGAAAATGTACTGTTTTAAAACAGAGTTCATTACCGGTTCGAGGCATTTTAATGTGAGTAGATTTATTTCAAGTGTACTTGTTTTGTAAATACTGTGGTACTTTTTTTTACCACCTTTCTAATATTAATTCATCTTGTGTGATAACTAGTAAAGTTAAGATCGGTTCACTCATGGTGTTCTTAAGTCATTGAGCTTGTGAGGATGTATGTGTGAAAGCACATTTTAAAGTTTGTCTTTGTTTGTTTTTTATACAGCACACAGTTTTCTGAAGAAGATTTAATCAAGGGCATGACTGTTGGAGTCATTACAGTTGTGGATGATGTGATGGACCCTATTCCGTGTGACTGCAGTGATGTAGCCCTTGTCCCAAACATGACACATGGGTTACAATTTTATGTCAATAATGTGTTTTGAAAATGAGGACACAAGTGGTGTTTCCTTGTATTTGTCAAAAAACAAAAAACAAACAGAAAAAAAACCCCCAGACCCTTAGAAGACTTCCATGTTTACCCTTTCTTGTGAATACGGGTGGCAAATGCTGGAGCACAAATGACGCCTACTTGAGATTGTATTGAATTTTACAATAGAAGTGATTATGGCACATACCTAGTTGTCATGTTCATAGTAAATACTGATTGTATATTAACTGTTTACTGACTGAAATAGTAAGAATATATTTCTCTTGGCTTGCATGTTCTCCTTGTAGTTCAGAGGTTTCCTCTGGGTACTCCTGTTTCCTCCAGTCTGAAGACATGCATGGTAGTCTGACTGGCATTTCAGTTTTGTCTGTCGTGTGTGTGAATGTGTGTGCAATTGTGCCCTGTGATGTGTGATGTGCTGGTACTCCGTCCAGGTGCCCTGAGTTCCCTGGGATCGGCTTCAGGCCTATCCTAACTGTGACCCTGTGTTGGATAAGGGATATAGAAAATGGATGGATGGATTTCAGTTCAGAAAACCCTGCCTACATATAGTAGAAAATTTCACTATATTAAGTGTTTTCCCAGTCTAGCATACATACACTCACTGAGCACTTCAATGGGAACACTTTCATGCAGTTATCCAACCAGCCAATCATGTGGCAGCAGAGAATTGCATAAAATAATGCAGATACAGGTCAAGAGCGTTAATGTTCAAATCAAACATCAGAACGGAGAGAAAATGTGATTACTGTGACTTTAGTGCCAGACGGACTGGTTTGAGTATTTACAGTAACTCAAATAAGAACTCTATAGAACCGTGGTGAGCAGAAAAGCATCTCAGAAAGCAAAACAAATTTTAACCTTGAGAGCAGATAGCATGAACAATGCAAAACTTTATAGGTGGTTATAGGCTTCTTCTCATTGTTAGCTACATTCGTGCCATTAATTCCTTTTTCTCTGACATGTTCTTTAACAGATCGATTTAACTTCAGTGATCCATGAATGTGATTAATGCTATGGCTTCTTTTCAATTAAGAGCATTTGTTCCCATATTACTGCCATGTTTCTGGAATGTTTTTAATTGCACCTGTGTATTAATATACTAAAATCTTACTATACTAAAATATACAAAATCTTTAAAATCTCTACATGTATGTACATGTATATCAGCCATAATATTAAAACCACTGACAGGTGGCATGAATAACATTGTCTATCTTGTTACAGTGGCACCTGTCAAGGGTTGAGATATATTACACAGCAAGTGAACAGTCAGTTCTTCAAGATGATGTGTTGGAAGCAGGAAAAGGTTAATGCAGGATAATGTGCCCTGCCACACTGCAAAAATTGTTCAAGACTTGTTTGAGGAACATGACAGAGTTCAAGGTGTTCATTTGGCCTCCAAATTCCACACACGTCAATCCAATTGAGCATCTGTGGGATGTGCTGGACAAACAAGCTCGATCCATGGAGGCCCCACCTCGCAACTTACATAACTGCTGCTAAGGATCTGCTGCTAATGTCTTGGTACCAGATACCACAGCACACTTTCACAGGTCTTGTGGAGTCTATGCCTCAATGGGTCAGAGCTGGTTTGAGAATGGCGTACAATAGATGGTTATATCATGGTTACTATGATAGATTACTATTAATACCAACCATCAACATGTACATATACCAGAGTAAGGCCATGATCACGTCATGGTCAACACTATAACAACCATAGTTACCATAGTTACAATAGGGTACCATAGTAACACTATAGCACCATCATAGCTAAATACATTCCCCTCCAAAAGTACTGGAACAGCAAGGCCAAGTCTTTTGTTTTCGCTATACATTGAATACATTAGGCTTTAAGATCTAAAAAATGAATATGAGATGATAGATCTGAATTTTAGCTTGCAGTTAATGATAATTAACAACACATGTACAGTATTTAACATTTATGGACGGAGCCTCCAGTTTCAACACTTTGGAACAGTCAGTGATAAAACTGTTCGTTCAAGTTTTCCAACATGAAAAAGTGTTCAGGATGGAGGACTTTTGTTTTTTGTTGTTGTTGCATTAACTTCAAGAGAAAAAAAATATGAGAGGCTGGTGGGGGATCGACTGTTTATAGGTCTTACAACACAAGTGATGAGAAACTACTTTGTTTTGCAGACTTTCTACAACAGCTATAAACAGATAAACAGGTATGATGTGTTGTTCTTTAATAAATAAAAATTGCTGTAGTATAAGAGGAATAAAGCACTTCAGGACATGCTGTTAAAAGAAATAATTCACTTTATTGGTAACAGTTACTTCTCTACATGTCAGGCAGCATAAAAAAGACTAAAACAGTATACCTGAAATGAATAAATAAAAAAGATAAGATATTAAAAAATAAACAAAAAATCTTCCTAACATTTATAACATTCCGGTCTAAAAAAACATGTGAAACACAATTATTATTACAACAAATAATCTAGAGAGCTATAGGTTTACATTCATTTACAGTAATGCTCTCGAGTGACTTGGACGTAATTTACATCTTGTATTTTCCTAAAATACACATAAAAACTATAAACTGTCATTCAATCAAATGTCTACTTTACAAATGATTTTTTTTTTTTTGGATCGACTGCATTCAGTCTCTATCTCTTTGATTCATTTTGTCTGGCAGATTATTTTTCCACCCTGGGAGAGTTTTTATTTCATTTATTATTTTTATAGCAACGATCACAATGGAAACACACAGCATCGCTTCTGGCCTTCTGTCTCTCTTCTAACGCTCTGTCTCTCATCTAACCACAGCAGCTAGAGTCAATGATCACATCTGCAGGGCTGGCTTCTCTTTTATTGCTGCCTGGATGAGCGAGCCCATACCCTCTGCTTCCAGTGCACTGCAAATGATCTTGTGTACATAGTGGCACTTATCAGCAAGTACAAACATGTACCCATGGGGTCAGACTGACAAAATTGAAATACAGCCAGAGACTGGAAAAGAGTGGACAAGCACAAGAAGTATGAAATAAGAAGAGCTGAGAATATAGTTGAAATATAAGTTTAAAAAAAGATTGTGTGATAAAAAATGCTATTGTGGTACAAGACAAGGACATAAGTGTGCACTAGAGTGACCTATTTAATAGCTCACTAATACCATGCACACTGGGGATGTGCCCGAATGTGAATGTGTTATTCAGGCGGAACAGCTCATGTATTTTAAATAAATACAACTATAGATGCAAATAGTAGGATAGTAGGTGCAGTATTCTTCTTCTTTTTAAAGAAAGCTTCACACAACTTATTCCAAATCGAAGTGTGTTACGACCCGGTCTAGGTCGGGCCACAACATACAATAAAATAAATTAAAAAAAAAGAAAAGGGTTGGCGAGACCATGATTGCGTTTGTTTTGTTTTTATTCTCCAGACCGAGCACCTTTTATACATACAGTGGTTTCAACCATCAGTAGCCGGCCAGGCCAAAATAATAAACAAAAATACCCTCTACCTTTACCAATAGAAAACTAACTAAACTACAAGAAAAGAAAACAAACCACTCTTAACCGTGCACTATTTACACAGGTGACTATTAGTGTGTTCATTAACAAAAGTAATATGTACATATATACACGAATCGTAACGAAGTGTATCACACGAATCGTAATGGGGCAGAGCATAAACAAAGTCAGAACAGGCATAAGGTCATACAGAGGTGAAAAGGTCATACACAGGCGAAATGTCTCTATACACAACGCAACGGCTATGATCTGCCCTGGGATGGAGACTGACGAGGCTTAAGTACACTTCCGGAAGTATGCAGGCAACCAATCCTATCGCACAAGGCCGGAGCAGGCGTGGACAAGACGTGATCATCCAGTAGCAAGCCGGAACGTACGCATGCAGTAGGCGGGGCCTAGAGAAGGGGGAGGAGACAAAAGAAACCCATCCCACCAACGACAGACACACAAATGGCACATAGAGCAAACAGAAATACTTTGGATAACGTAACAAGTGCAGATGGAGAAATGAATATTTTGAGCATTATACAGATAGAGATACAGAAACTGCATTATGTTACACCACTAGAACACAGAGGAAATCCATCTTTTTGTTGCTTCTTACTCTAGTTAAACATATTAATGCCCATGAATGCCATTTGTAAGCCGTGATAATAAATAAATACATATACATACAAACATACAAACAAACAAAGAAAACAAACAAATAAGCAAGGTAGTTAGTAGCGTAGGTAGAGCTAACAGCATAGCATTTCTGGAAAAATACTAAGATTATTATAACGCAATTATAGCTAACAGGCCCGAGTGTAACTACACGCTACAGTTAAACTACACTGCAGTAAAACTATTATTTCATAGTACATCAATAACGACAGTTATACTAATTCTAATTAAAAGAACTAGATAGCGTATTAGCTGATGTGATTGACCTGTCGGTTCTCCATCTCGGCGTATTTCAGCCACAGTGTGGACATTCCGTGATCCATGTCCAACGCTCGCTCGTAGATAGAACGAGCTCTGTAAACAAGGCAGTTTAAAAAACAAAAAACAAAAAAACAAAAACCAAAGAACCAGACACCCCTGTAAAAACCCCAGTTTGGACATCTTACCTTGCGTTTTCATAATTTCATAACTAACTCTGAGTAGCTTGTGAAAAGCACATTAGCATTGCATAACAGTAGCTAATGTAACCCAGAGGTAAAATAGGCAACAAGTAAAATCAATCAATCAATCAATCAATCCTGAGTGAAATAGATATGCAATAAATGTTATGTACAAGTGTAACCCGGTCCTGGTGCTGGAAGTATAATATTAGATGAGGTTACTACTCTAAAAGGTTTTAATTATCAGAATCCTGAGTACTTAGTAGTTGATGGTGAATTGTCTAACCTCTATTTACCAGTAGCCGATGAACAGAACAGATTTAATCTGGAGATAACAGCGCGGTTCCTCCACTGAAGAACCCCCTCACTCACACATTATGAGCTAATATAATGATAATAACAAATATCAAGTATGTCAAATATATATAAACCTTACTAAATGAAAAAGAAAAGTTCAAAGCCGCCAAGTAATATGTATAACAAATATATATATACATGTACATCGTCAGCATCTGATGTAGAGGAGGCAGGGTTTGGACGGGCAGGGAATGAGAAAAAGTCTGATATTTTTCGTTTGCGCGTTTCGTTTTCTTCTAAGCTGGCTAACGTTAGTTAGCTATGCAGTTAGCTAGCCTACATATAACGGATCAATTCAAATTCCAACGAACTAAATCACATCAAACTAAATGAAACACCTTTAATAAAGTTAACACTTCCAACTTTTTAAACCCGATAAACGTGACGTTAAAGCTGTTTCTGTTCATCTATACAGCCGACGCTTCGACCACCGCAGGACAAGAGTGCAGAGTTTATTGGAAGCCATACAGGAGTGCACGCGATAGAGCAGGTGATAGGGCCTACGCATGCGCAGTAGGAGATGAGAGTTCAGTGGCCTAACACAAGAAGACGGATGCTCATTTCTATTCATTTGTTTTTACATTTTGTTTGTGGGTAACGGTGGCCACTGGCGACTGGCAGAAAAAAACATGGTCGCAAAATTAAAAAGTTAGTCGCACTGGCGACCATTTTAGTCGCCATCTGGACCCTGTGTCCTATTTCCATGAGGTAAAAATATGAGATTACGCAATATATGTAAAAGTTTTTTTAAAAAACAACAAAAAAAACAACAACATACAATTAAGCACAATCAGGGCCAGAATAAAAAGTTTCAAATGTCTAGAACTATATCAACATATGAAAATAAATCACTCAGATCCCTTTAGGTTTCTCCATTTACAACACTAACAATGCATAGGCCTGAGTGAGTCTCATGTCATCTGAGCATAAAAAGACTTGTTTGTAGTTTTTAATCCCCTTTGCTAGTTATTTTTGATCGTTGCCCCTTCACTCAGACTGATTGGACATTTTTGAATGACTCCATTTCACTGAATTCAAATGGTGTCAGCTGTGCATTATTTAAATCACGGTTCACATAGCAACCCTAGATTCTAGAATGTGTAGATTTCCAGACCTAAGAAACACAACACTTTTTTACACAGAGAAACATACACACCTTCGCTGACCCAGTTGATCTTTTTTCCAAAGTGTTGTTGAAAATGTTGGACCTACTGCTTATAAACAGTCCCTGTATGGATACTACACCCCAGCCTACAGAAGGACCAGGTAAGACAGCTGCAATGGAGTTTATACAAAGCAACAGTGAGTAAATCTACAACCCGTCGAGGCATGTTAGTAAAAGGTCAATGGCACTAGTACAATTAATGTCTCACTGTGGGAGAAAGAAAAACATTTATTTATCAGAACACAGAATCACAGTCTTTCTATGTAGCTCTAACTGTGTATTTGACTCTAGGGAAGCCAGTCATCCTGTGTGATACTGACTACCTGTGTGATCAGTGGCTGTCACATCATGACCTTGAGATAGCAACTTTTCCAGGTCCTCTTCTGAGGTGAGACCTCCTTTCTTCTCTCATTTAACACCCAGGAGCTGAACAGTAAATATGCAGGCTATTGCAGCAGTAGTGATCTGAAACATATTATCAAAGCGTATGTGCCATAATCCACCTATACGAACATGTGTTGCAGCAAAAAGATGAAGAAGGAGGACTTGCTTGATTTTATCCGGAGAAAGACCCATGAGTGTCTGATTAAGGATGATATACCTGACCAACAAGCAGCCTATGTGTTTTGGCTTATCATGGAGAAGTTCTGCACCCAAAATGGAGTAAGTGTATTAATTATGTTTTGTAAATTACGGTATTTTAAGTGAATTTATTGACCATGAAGGCACAAAATCTTTGCATTCTAATAAATATGTACATGGATTAATTCTAAAATAAATTTCTTTTGCAGAATGTGATGATGACGGACATCACTCCACTCCTCTGGATGGGCTACAGTGCTTATAAGAATAAGGTATTAAAAGCACATCAGCATGCATCTGTCTGGTTATGAATATATATCTATGTACTGGTTTAGCAAGTATCATGCTGACTGACATGACAATTCATGCTACAGCTCGGAGATCTTGAGACAGAGGATCACTGGTGCCTTCTTCTCGCTCGTCGCTTATCCAACTCTAATGACGCAGAAGATGAGCTGAGGGAATCCGTCATTAAAATTGGAGACACACTTGGTATGGATAAACGCAACAGTAACTGTATTTTTACTGGAATTTGCATACATTTGCATATATCCCATGTTATGCTATAATGATATCATGAATTCTATCAAGGACTATTTGATGGACCCTTATCCTTACATGAATGTTTGATTTTTCTGCAGCGTCCAGAGGACAAATATACCCAGCTCACGTCTGTTATGTGGTGGCACAGGTTGAGCTGGACTCGTACAATGACAGAACCAGTTTCACCCTGATTGGATCTGGAGGGTATGTTGTGTTCATGTGTGTGTGCATGTGTGGGATTATTTTCATCACTTGTTACTGATACACTTGTCTCTTTTTAAATTTTTATTTGTTTATTTTTAATTTTTTGACCAGTTTGCCATTTGGGAAGTCAGCTATGAGGGAAGCCTTCGAACGAACTGAAGTGTATGAGTATGCCCTCTGGTTGAACTCTGGGTTCACACAGCCAAACTTTCAGGTTGAAATCTCTTTTTTTTTTATATTAATGACATGGTCTCTAATTGATCAAATTGTAGTGACAGCTTATACTAAGAATGAACGACTCTTCCTGTCTTAGATCTTCAAGCTACTTCACGCCGGAAGGCTAGCTGATTCTGGACATTCTGCTCAAGCCCGGAACTAC
Source organism: Ictalurus furcatus (assembly GCF_023375685.1). Taxonomy (NCBI): domain Eukaryota; kingdom Metazoa; phylum Chordata; class Actinopteri; order Siluriformes; family Ictaluridae; genus Ictalurus; species Ictalurus furcatus. The sequence continues at coordinate 25,026,460 of NC_071263.1, forward strand.
TGCAGGACCATTGCTACGGCAGTAGCCACCTTCCCCAGCAACATCACAGTCATCCTCATGAGCCGTCTTATTAGGGTAAATAAAATGAACAATATTTGTAAAAAGATTTCAGGTTTTTTTAAATGCAGAGCACCAATTTCCCTTCCCTGTCTGTTTCTGCAGCTCTCTGAGGAACTGTACAGAGGGAAGGCCAAAGAACCCAACTGGCTGGTAAATCTTCGCTACCTGTGCCTACACAAGGTGTGCATATAAAAACGTATAAACAAGCCTTCACTTTAGTCTTAAAGATTACTAAATGCTGAGAAGTGTTCTCCATCATTGTCCACAAACCTTTCATCTTTTACGTTAGTTCATACTTCTGTTGTATTATTTGTAGTTCATGCAAAAATGTCCAGTATTTACCTGTGCAAAACTTCTTGCTTTGAAGGTGGAACAGATTCCTGGGAAGGATTATATTATCCCAGAGCAGCAGGAGGTGTGGGATGTGGACTCTCAGTCACAGGGTCTCCTGACAGCTGAAAAGTTCACTCTCCATCTTACTGCCATGGAGCTGCAGGCTGAGATGTGGGATGAAGACTCAGAGTCAGATGGTTCTCTGATGCCTGAAACGTCCACCACCTATGTGAATACTTCGGAACTCCAGCCTGAGGTCTGGGATGTGGACAGCGAGGTGATAAAAATAAGATATAACTTTAATAAAGAACAGTTTATTCTTAAGCCAAATACTGGTGTAGCAATACATCTAAACAATATAAAAGAATTCTTTTATAAAGTTGATTTCGGATCCTATGGACACGAACTTTCTCAGCATACAGAATACATGCAAGATTTCTCATGTTTTATTAACAGTATACTAAGCTATGATAGAATAAGCTATGATAATATGATATGATATTTAACTTTCAGGTCCAAGAGATGCCCACTTTCCATCCTTCGTGTCTGAAATTCCTCACTGAACCAGAGGGTATGTTATAATCCATCATTTACACCAATATTTCAAAATGCAACATTCGAATCTACCAAAATCAGTAAAGCTGGCATTTCTGACATATTGGCTCAGAGCACAACAACACTTACAAAGTACCTGGCATTAGATGGCTTCTTTGGGTCTCATTTTGGTCATGTGACTAGATGATGCTTAAATGCTCATGAAAGCAGCCCGGTTACAGAATGGTGTAATAAGGCCATCATGACATAATTATAGTTATTGTACTTTTGTATCACTCATTTAAAAAAAAAACATATGCAATAAAACATTCATGTATTACTGGCCTTGAACATGAGGCTCATTTGATACTTTTTACTTTCTACAGCACAGAGATTTCTTGCCTTGTACACCATGGGTGACATACTGGGGAGTGGAGGCTTTGGCACAGTTTATGAAGGAACTTGTAAGAAAGATGGACAACAGGTAAATTGCCCCCCTCTTTTGTAGGTGTACCTCACATGATTCAAAATCCTCATTGTATTTTTTTTTATTATTATGAAGAATATTTAAAATGTTCTATTATTTCAGTAATGGGCTACTGACATTTTGTTATTTACCAACAATTTAAAACACACCAGGAAGATGGAATTAAAGTGACCGTTTGAAATAGGTGAAACCGGAAGAATAGCGACTATATGACAATCATTAAGGATAATCATTCTCATAGAAAGAAGGAAATGCTGGTACAGATGATATTACAATATTGCAAATCCTGTGAAAATGTACAGCATTTATTATTATTCAGTTACGCATGAATCAAGTTGATTATGTAGTTAGCTACATTACACTGCCAACTGTCAGAACATAAAGGGCTAACCAACTCTGAAGCTATAAATAGTAAAATACAAAAAGAAATATGTTCGTTTTACCATCTGTTGCAATTAGATAACACATTAAGCAGAGCTACTGCTCTAGTTAATACTTCCTTCACTGCAGTTCCACCACTCTATAAAGGAAACTTGTCACCTAAGGCTGTCTTCCTATTTGTTTATTCAAATTTGTTTACACTGTGCATTAAACTCTTCAAGCATATCTACATCTGTTGACTGCTAATGCAGGGACTGTTGGTAATAAGTGTACTCATTGTTTTTAGGTTGCAATTAAATACATTGCCAAGGATGCCTCAGATTTCTACATCCCCATTGTAAGTAAACTTATTTTACTCCTGCTTTTACAATTGCTTTATAGACCTAAACTATGTTTAGAGGACGTCTCCATTTACTTGCACCTGCTACTGTAAACAAAAACAATTCAACTTGTAGCCATGTTTCAGCACAGATATAAGAATCTTAGATGCTGAATTAGCCAGTGTTGCTAACTACATTCATAAGTCGACTCCCCCACTACAATAGCAGGGTGAGGATTGCTCATAAACAAGTGCAAGTCTATGGAGAGATGCATTTCTACCCTGAAAAAATGAACTAGCTTTTATGTCCGACTGATTCTCACAAAAATTTGCCTTGTTACAGATATCATACATTTCTGTTAATAGCAAGAGATGTACAGTTGTGTGCAAAGGTTTTAGGCACATGCAAAGAAATGGTGTAGAGCAAAGATGCCTTCAAAAATAATGAAATTAATGAGCAATAAACAGTAATAAATGAAACAAAGGCAATATTTGGTGTGATGACCGTTTGCTTTAAAAAAAAATTAGTAGTCTCAGGAAGAATTAGTGCAGTTTTATAAGGTAATGAGCTGTAAGTTTTATTGAGCAGCTTGCAGAACCAGCCACGGTTCTTCTGAGATTTTGACTTTCACACTTGCTTCTTATTTTTGCAGCAAAACCCGGCAGCCTTCATTGTGTTTTTTGTCTGAAAAGTGTCTCTTATCGCTTAATATGCTGCTTTCTTTTCCGACATACAAACATTTTTCTGTAACATTTCATTTTGTGCTGGAAAACTAATGTTTGGAAATCTAATATATTTTTGGACTGACTCGATAATGTAGAAGTCATCAAATAAAAATCTATACCAAAGTTGGTACTTTAAAAAATAGGGTGCCTAAGACTTTTGCACAGTACTGTCAATGCTAATATACATGCACTGTGTGTGATTGAGTCTAACTGCGAGAAACATGGTCAAAGGAGTGAGATGCGGGCGAATGTAAATGTACAGTGGGACAGCAATGATCATAAACCAACATCTGTCTGTCTACACCAAGTGTTTTACTTCTATTGATACTTTCAAATCTATTAAAACTATAATAACTATAATAATAGCCTAATAATCAATAATAATTCAAAGTAAATCAGACTAGAGTTTTTTCATTCATTTAGCAGGAATCAAAACATATAAGCAACAATATATTAGTTATAAAATGATCGAGTGATATAACGTAAGCTAAAGGTAACAGACACTCTAAACTAGCTTAATTACATCATGATATACTGTATTACACACATTAGTATTACACACATGAGTAAAGAACTGAGATTGAGTCGAAGAGTAGCTAAACAGCAAAGTCATTTATTTTAGTTGTATATCAGGCTTTTACTTTCTGCTTCAACACTTCTGATGAAGCACTAGCTTGAATCCGCCCCCACAAAGAGAATTTTAAATGTAATCAAATTATGAAAGATCCCGATTTAAAATGTTTTTACCAGAACATAATTTATACTAATTCATTCATGTGAACTGTGAACTGCTCATTTTGTTTATTTGGGACCAACCTTCCATTCTCAGGACTATCCTGTGAAATGTGGGACAGGTGGTCACCCTACTCCAAACCCATGCTAACTATGCTTCTTCTAATTTTAGCCTGGCGAGTCCTGCAAGCTCCTTCTAGAGGTGGCTTTAATGCAAATTGTATCAAAGCCACCTCACAACAAGAACGTTCTGCAGCTCCTGGATTGGTTCGATATGCCCGACTGCTTCCTGTTGGTCCTGGAGAGACCCGTCCCCTGCATGGACGTGTATAATCTGTGTATGAGTCAGAAAGGCGTACTAGATGAACCACTGGCCAAAATCATCATGTGGCAGGTGATTCATCTTTTTTTTCCCACCGCCATGACCCCTCTTTGGAGGACCCGGGAATTTGTTTTAGAGAGTTTGCTAATGTTATCAGATGCTTCACAAAGTAACAAGGTTAAAGATGGACGATACAAACTGACACATAAAATGCAGATAATAATGGTAAAGTAATAGGAATATTAACAATAACAATCCACAGCAGCATAATTTGGTTTGTGTTTGTGAGTATGTAGATATGTGTGTGAGTGAATTGTTTTAATGAAGGTCTACTCATGTATGCTTTGGCTGTGACTATGTGATGTGGCTGTAAGGTTGCAGTCTTGCTGTGACTGGTTGTTCTTATAATACATAGTTACTGATGCAGTCACTGATATAAGTAGTTGTGCTTTGATAGAATTAAATTCAGCACTTTTGCTGTTGATCCAGGCAGACAGTGTTCTGCTTCTTTTTCAGTGAGTGAGACTGATGGTATTATTTGATTTCGTGCTACAGGTGGTCGAGGCTGCCCGCTACTGCCATAATCGCGGCGTTTTCCATCGTGACATCAAGGCGGAAAACCTTCTTTTCAACACCGACACGATGGAAGTCAAATTAATTGACTTTGGCTGTGGCGATTTGTGGCAGGACACACCCTACGAGGAATATGCAGGTAATTGCACATCGAGGAGTAACAGATATGGCATATAATTGAATGGATTGAATATCTAATTTGTGATGTTGCTGTGGGGTGGTACGGTGGCGTAGTGGTTAGGGGTTCGAATCCCGCCTCTCCCTTGCGTGGGCAGAGTTTGTATGTTCTCCCCGTGCTTCAGGCTTACTCCAGCTACTCCGGTTTCCTCCCCCAGTCCAAAGACATGCATTGTAGGCCGATTGACAGTTCCAAATTGTCTGTAGTGTGTGAACGGGTGTGCGATTGCACCCTGCGATAGGTTGGTACCCCATCCAGAGTGTGCCCGGCTTTGTGCCCCGAACCCCCTTGAATAGGCTCCAGGCTCCCCGACGACCCTGTGTAGGGTAAGCAGTACGGAAAATGGACGGACGGGTGATGTTACTGATGGTGTTCTTGCTCTTTCATTCAGGAACTCCAGATTTCTGGCCTCCAGAATGGATTCTGCAACAGGAGTATAACGCCTACCCCGCTACTGTCTGGAGTCTCGGTATACTCCTCTTTAGTATAGTCTGTGGAGAAATGCCCTTCATGACTGACGAGGAAGTTGTTGCCGGGACCCTGCATTTCAAGCCTGGCCTGTCTAAAGGTGAGAAAATGCAGAAGCATCACATTAAGATATTACAAAAAGCTGAAAATTGGAGAGAAATGATATTGAAGTCGCAATCAGAAGTTAAAAAGTAGTGAGGAAATTTCTGCCTCTGATCACATCACTGTCCACACAGCCTGCCACCATCTGATCGAGTGGTGCTTGGAACAGGACCCTAACAAACGGCCAAGCCTCCAGCAGATCAGCGAACACGAGTGGTTCACAGAAGACCTTTAAGACCGGGTTCAGGTTAGTTCAGGTCAAAGCTAATTAAAATGAACTAAGATAGTATATAATCCTGTGGTCTAGATCACATTTACTGTACTAGATCACTACGGAGTTCTCGAACAATAAAGGCTTATGTAATTATATTCACATGAAAGAAACATTAAATAAACATGAAATAAAATAAGGAAACATGCTAATGTATGGTTTTTTTATTCCACAGACCCTGTATAGATGGCATTGAATCATGAAACAACAACTAATTTATATTGCCTGAGAATAAATTAAGATCAGTGTACCCGACTGGCTGCTGTTTGCTTTTATTCATTTTTATCATCTTGATGATCTTCTGCTTGGAGCTTTCTGCAGTTATAACTCACTTTCTGCTGCTGTGGATGGACACACATGGATAGCTTAAAGATTTGCACTTCCCAACAACAGTTTATGCCACTTCTCACTGTTGCTTCAATAGATAATCTCATATGGATAATGTAGACTTGCAGTTAAGAACTACTGCTGTATTCATGAAGACTGAGCTCTTCCCGCGACTCTTATTCACAGTATGCACATATTGAATCCTTTTTAATATATTTAGAACTGTTGGATTTTATAGTATACGATTGAAGAATGTATAGAGTTGTATAATGATTTATTGGCGTGCAATCGAAGGGTCATGACAAAGTTCTAAAATACAAAAATAGGCAAAGTTTATTCTAATAGAAAAACGGCAGTCACTTCACGGATAGCAGCGACACGCGGCGCATGTGGCAGGGCGTTCAGGCCATAAGCAACTACAGGACAACATCACCCACCTGTGACAGTGATGCCTCCCTTCCAGATGCTCTGGACAATTTCTACGCCCAGTTTGAGGCGCAGAATGACGTGGCAGTGAGGAAGACCACCCCTCATCCCAACGACCAGGTGCTGTGTCTATCCACGGCTGACGTGAGGAAAACTCTACGAAGAGTCAACCAACAGAAGGCTGCTGGACCAGACAACATTCCTGGCAGAGTGCTCAGAGGATGTGCAGATCAGCTAGCAGATGTTTCCTCTGACATCTTCAACATCTGCCCGAGCAGCGCTATCGTTCCAACGTGCTTCAAGGCTACCACCATCGTCCCTGTGCCGAAGATGTCTTCAGTGTCCTGCCTCAGTGACTACAATCCTCTTGCACTCACATCCATCATCATGAAGTGCTTCGAGAGGCTCGTCATGAGGCACATCAAGACCCTGCTTCCGACCACAGTGGACCCGCTGCAGTTCACGTATAGCACCAACCATGCAACAGATGATGCCATCGCCACCACCCTATATCTGGCCCTCACCCAACTGGACAAGAAGGACACCTACGTTCGAATGCTATTCATAGACTTCAGTGCAGCATTCAACACAATCATTCCTCAGCACCTGATTGGAAAGCTGAACCTACTGGGCCTGAACACCTCCATCTGCCACTGGATCCTGGATTTCCTGACTGGGAGACCTCAATCAGTCCGGATCGGGAACATCTCCAGCATCCATTGTAAATAATAATTATATCGGAGTACCTACAAATAACAATTAGTTTAGAAAAAATGCTGAACCCCTGATAATACGTACGTCATGTATACCACGTGAACCACGGCCTTAGAAAAAAATAACCTGTTTAATATAATATATACAAGGATTCCTGCATATCATTCTCATATACACACAGCAGCAAAAAAGAAAAAAAAAAAAAAGGAAAACAAAGAACTCACAGATGCGTGGATTAGTAGATGCTTTCATCCAGATTATGTCTTTACAGATCCTGTGTGTAATCGAGGCCACATGGATGCTAGCATTCAGTTTCTGGGTTAAGTGAGGATCTTGCATAATTCCAGGTGTTGCATCACTGCATGGAGGGTACACACACACACACACACACACACAGGAGATTTGCTGGCGATCTGCAGTGTAAAGCTGAATAATCCAATTTTTATTCATTATTTTATTGTCAGTGATGCTTTTTGGTGTTATCTTTTGGGACACCACTGAAGTCTGACAAGTGATTTCTTTTTTTGCTCAATCAAAGGGAACACTCTAACCCACTTTTCTGTTGAATCGGGTTTATCGAGGGTACACAATTTTAGATGGACCATGGTTGAGCAGTTCAGTGTGTTTAGTTCGCTCGTTCGCTCATTCATAGTATACCTTCATTTTAATCCATTTCTGAAATAAAATGAAATCGAATAAATAGAACGAGATTAGTAGAATTTCCTATCTTTACTGAAACCCACATTTCCTGGAAAGTCAGCTCACCGCCAACCTTTCCTTAAGCTCACACCATTCCCATAAAATACCTATTTTCTTACCAGCTTGTGCCAAGAAGCTCATAATACAAGCCTGTTATTACATAACAAAACAGTAAGTGTATAGAAGTGAACTTTGTCATGGTGTAGCTTTATGGCTTTTATATATACTCCTAATCTCATTTTATGCATTATGCATTAATTTCCACTCCAGACTTGAACAACTGATGCTACCATTTCACAATTATAAGCTTATGCAATACCATGGCGACGTATTTTAGTACATATCACTGAGATTATAAGAGATCTGCCCACATGATAACTAAAATATGCAGATACTTAGGGGAAAAAAGCTCAAACTAATTATCTAAAACTAATTATGTCAGCCTTTGATCAGATTAAGTGTGGCTGTGAGTGTTATGACCTCTCTTCCTGCTTCCTGAAAACTCAGAATTACCAATTAAACTCAGTCATACCGGGCAGCCATAACATTAAAAGCACCTGCCTAATATTGCGTAGGTCCTCCTTGTGCCACCAAAACAGCTCTGACTCATTGATGCATGGACTCCACATGACCTCTGAAGGTGTGCTGTGGTATCTGGCACCAAGACTTTAGCAGTAGATCCTTTAAGTCCTGTTAAGTTGTGAGGTGGGGCCTCTATGGATCAGACTTGTTCGTCCAGTACATCCCACAGATGCTTGATCAGATTGAGATCTGGGGAATTTAGAGGTCGAGTCAACACCTTGAACTCTTTGTCATGTTCCTCAAACAGTTCCTGAACAATTTTTACAGTGTGTCAGGACGCATATATTATCCTGGTGAAAGAGGCGACTGCTATTAGGGAATACTGTTACCATGAAGGGGTGTACTTGGTCTGCAGCAATGTTTCGGTAGGTGGTACGTGTCAAAGTAACATCCACATGAATGCCAGGACCCAAGGTTTCCCAGCAGAACATTCCCCAGAGCATCACACTGCTGGGACACAAAGCTTCAGAGCCCACTGATATTTGGTTTGCGGTCAACTGCGGTCATGTTGAAAGTACACTGTAATTAAAATGAGCATTGACAGCAAACCTAACGATCATATGTTAAGAAATACTGAGAAATTTCAACTCGTGAACCCTGAGGTGTCTGATCATTTCTGTCTTCATAAACACCATGAACACAGCAAAAAATTTCCATTCGCTTTCATCTTATTAGGTGAGAGATGAACTGCACTGGTCATGATGCACAGCAAGGTGAGTTAATTTCAACACTACCAGGCCAATGTTTGGACAGATCTGCTGATACAAACACTTTTCTACTGAACACTAAGAAATAACATACATGGAATATACATGTGTGTGACCAACTATTTCATATTTTAAATTCTTAACAGTATTCCTGATGAAGCTTTACACACTTTCGGCATTTTCTCAACCAGCTTCATGAGGAGCTTCACCAAACAGACCAAGCTCCTCACTGCTGAGAAAACTGCTTGCTTCATTTCAATCGGATTCAGGAATAAATTTATGCACGGATATTTCCATTCGTCCTGGGAACAAAATTTAACCATAATCCTTTATCAGAATGTCTATAAGACAATGAGAAATATACAGTACAGTGGGGCCCAAAAGTCTGAGACCACATTGAAAATTAATGAATTAAACTGGGAAACAAACAATGTTTTAGAATTTTGAACTATTTAAATCAAAGAAAGTAAACGCTCAATATCTTGAATATTTCATATTTTAGATTCTGCACTATTTCCAGGTCTCCGTTTAAATGTATGCAAATGTGTGATAGTGAGCATTTTAGCTGCTTTGTACAGAAGGTCAGATTTTCTTCATGTCTAATCTCTTCTATTGAAGCCTGTGTTCAGAAGACACTCCGATGGATTTGATCTAAAATGGTTCGAAGGTTTTGTACAAACCTGTGGAGTCCATGCCAGCTCGAGTGCACACAGTCTTGAAAGCAAAAATGGGTCGTATCAAATACTAAGAAACTCTGAAATTTCAGTTCGCTTAACACTAATTCATTAGCTATCTGACCAATGATGTTCTGATTCCTTCTCTTTTATCATAATAAATGTTTTCTCAGTGACCATTACTTGTTAACAATATATTTAATGAGAACTTTAACTTTGTGCTCTAGCTTAGACTAGATAAGTGTTCATTTATTCATTTTGGAATTCATATAAGGAACTTATATACTTCATTTTGGAACTTATTCATATAAGGGACTTACAGTATATGCCAGACAGTCTGCATAATCTAAGGCTGATAATAAAGAGACTACAAAAACATGCAAAGGAAGATGTATAATTGATGAAGCACTCTTTTAGGAGTCAGTTAGTTTCCCTCTTTGTGTGTTCTGGTTTCTCACAAGCTGCAAAACAACAACAAAAAAAAGTGCAAATAAAAGTATTTCATTATTTTGTCTTATCTTTATTAACTCCAAAGACAAGCTGGTGAGGAAACGACTGTTTATAGCTGTTATAATGTAAGTGGTAACAGGAACTAACTGGTCTTGCAGACGTTCCACAACATTAAATGTATCTTATAAACAGTTCAAATGCACACCGTGTCATTCTTTAATTAATAAAAAAAAAATCTCATTGTTGGCAAATCACTGCAACATAAAAAACATTGCAGGATGTGCTTTTATAGGAAACTAATCAACTTTGAGGTGATAACAGCCGCCTGCTTCTAATCAGGCCGGATCACACCACCCTCTCATTCATTATTTTCTGATAACAGCACAGCCCATAATGCTTTGTTCCTTATTCATCGAACTTACCATTATGAACTAAATTAGTTGTTAAAACTAACATAATTAAAGTACAATACAACGCTTGTATTTCATTCATCTGAAGCTTCGTTGCACCTCACAAAAATCATGGACTTGCATTTTTTGTTCATATTTTCATTCATTTTTATCAGATTGTCCAGGATACAAAGGAACAAAGGTCAGCTCTAAATATAGCAGAACACATCTGGAGCACTTCCTCTTCATCACCTGACCTATCAAATTCTGCTGATGATCTGCTCGGTGGTTAAATCCAATGTTGTGCAATTGCAAAGGTCAGTCCTTCCAAACAACAGACAATTCTCAATCAGCTTTAATTAGTCTGATTCTTGTATTTGCCATCTTTACGCAGTGTACATGTGACCAGAAAACGCACAGTATAAACATAATTCTGCACACAGCATGGTTTATATATGGTCATGAAATATATTCATTTATTATTTCTCAGGATTGTACATAAGCAGCAACGCCCTACATTATTGTAATCATATGCGGTGTGTTAAGAATAAAGAAAAGGCCTGACTATATCATTTTATTACATATTAAAGCATATAATGTGCTTTAAATACAATCTTTTTTTCATTTTTAAAAAGCACATCAGAGCAGGTTTACATTGCATAACCCTAAACAAAGGTACATTCATGCAGAAAGCCTGGAAGCAAGAAAATAAAGAAGGTAATAAACCAGATTATAAATCTGACTAAATTGTAAAAATGGTACTTGAGTAATTAATGAAGCATATTTAGTAAGAGTAAGAGTATGGATTGCTGATGATCTGGGGGTTAGGGGTTCTGGTATCAGGTTTAGGTTTCCTACCCCAGATAGCAGACCAACACTGAATCAGCATTGAATCAATCTTAATGCATCAACCAAACTATCATTGAATCAATATCATTGAATCCAACATTGATTTTTCATCACGTTTGCACCCTGAAATATTGTTATTTCAACTATGAAAAATAAATCAAAATGGAGAAAAAATTATATATTTGTTCAACTAGAGGGAAGGATCATGAGGTCCAAAAATGAACAGGATTCAGCATCTGAGGAGTATGAATATGCTCACTAAATTTCATGTTAATGCGCCCAACTGATTTGATATATGTTGAACGAAGCTCACCAAAAATCAACATAGATTCACTGTTGGTCATATCAATACTGAAAAGCAATGAATTATCAACATTGATTCAATATTATTTAGCATTGACTATTCAACCTCAACCAAAAAGATGATTCTGATGGAATTTCAACATTGAATCATGGTTACCTTGCTATCTGGGACATCACTAAAACAACAGAGGTATTCAGAAAATAGACAGAATAACACAGAGGTTTAGGACATTAGGATGTACGGTACATTCATGCTGCAGAGTGGGCCCACTCACTGAGGTCTTTGGGGAAAAAATTGTTCTCCTTCACAGCAGAACTCAATGGCGGTGCAGTGCAAAAAGACAAGAGGCAAAGTCATGGCTTTGTCTATACCTTTATATATACATTTATACTTTTAATCCTTTATATACAAACTATACAGACTGAGTAAGGTATTGGATGAATAACTGGCATTATACAAATGTAGATGCAGATACAGAGATACAGTGGTGGGGAAATATTTGAGTCCCTGTGCTCAGTATACTGTAGGAGTTAATAAAGAAGTTGAAGAATGCTAAGTTTCTGAGTGAGTTTTTGTTCTGTGGGTTTATTTTTTTGAGACTTAAAAAAAGTAACACAAATGTCCTCGAAGAAATGATGCAGTCTTTTATGCACAAAATGGACCAGGTTTGGTGATTTTAACATCCGTACACTGTCATAAAAATAGCTATTATTGATACATTTTTGTTTGCTAAAATATAAACTATATAAATGTCCCCTCAAAAGTCCAAATATTTACCATACATTCATCTTAAAGGTGCACTACATTCACTCTTCCAAGTACTAATAGTACAAAATATGTACCCCTGAGGGGAGAAGCCTGGTGACAAGTGTTTGTACCCTGGATTTGTACAGTTTACTGTATCTTTTCTGTGTGTGTACATGTACAACCATGTGAAATTATGCTACTTTGGGCTCTTTTTTTTTAGTATACTGTATGTTGAGTAATAATGCATAGAAATGAATAGTCTCAAGTCTGTTAGTCAAAAAGCTATTGATCAAAAATAGCCAAAATATTGCATTTTCCCACACCACTGTAGACTCCATAATAGGCTATTACCATAGTATGCGGTTCATAAATTTATTGAGCAGCTTGTGTCTGTGAGCTGAGCGGCTTTTGTTTGTTTTTTTGTTTTGTTTTTACTGTCTATGCTTCAAGTTTGTTTGAAAGCTGAGATCATATTTTACAGGAATGTTAAGAAAATGTTATTTTGGTATGTAGTTGTACACTATATGGCCAAATGTTTGTAGACACCTGACCATCAAACCCACATGTACAGGTTGAATATCCTATTCCAGATTTATTCCCCCTTTTGCTGTTATAATGACCTCCACTCTTCTGGGAAGGCTTTCCACTAGATTTTGGAGCATGGCTGTTGGGATTTGCCCATTTAGCCACAAGAGCATTAGAGAGATCAGGCAGTGATGTTGGGTGAGGAGGTCTGGGGTTCAGTCGGTGTTCCAGTTCATCCCAAAGGTGTTCAGTTGGGTTGAGGTCAGGGCTCTGTGCAGGACTTCCACTCCAAACATGGCAAGCCATGTCTTCATGGACCTCACACGGGTATTGTCATGCTGGAACAAGTTTGGGCCTCTTAGTTCCAGTGAAGGGAAATTGTAATACTACAGTACACAAAGACACCTAGACAACTGTGTGCTTCCAAGATATGTGGGAAGGCCCACATGTGGGTGTGATAGTCAGGTGTCTACAAACCTTTGGCCATATAGTGTATATTACAGAGATGTGTACAGTACATATTTTAAACCTCTACAAATGATGGAGATTCATGTTTTGTTACAATTATGGAGTAGCAGGAAGTGGATTATTAACCTATTTTATCATATACTTGCACATAACTGGGGAAATGTTGGCATTAATATTTTTTCAGGTGATAAGTAGCCCTTTGTTGAAAAATTAACCAGTATGAGAAAGTTGAGCAAACATACTGTAGAAAGGGCTTTAAAGCGCTGAGCACAACGATGGGGAGAAAAGCCCTTATAAATTCCATACACAGCTGTCCAAGTCCAAAATCATGTCCAGTGCCAAATGAGTATTGTTATTAATATTTGTGATTAAGCAGTATTCAAACAGTTTGTGTGTTTGTTAAAATGGAGTAATATTTTAAAAAGTATATGTGGATATAATTAATTGGATGTAATGGTGTTTTACTGTACGTATAATACATCTAACGTGTCTAAAACCACCAGTATTTGAGTATAATTGATCTAAAATCCAACATGGCGCTGAGCCTCAGCACTTCAACAATCAACCCGAGTGACGTAGGTTCAGCGCTGCAGCAACGCGGGCTCGGCACTGCGCATGCGTGACAGCGCAGAGACAGCGGAGGCGGGGTCAAGGGTGCGCGCGTGCCCTACGTTGCGCGAGTTTGAAGCCGAAGGTTCTGGAAATCCTGTCAGCTGCTCGCTGCTTCCCGACTTGCTTATAATGCTAGTGTTCTTATAACGATATAACGTTATTTTAATTTAAATACTTTCACAATCCCGAAAACGGAATACTTCGTAATGTTCTTGTGTGTACTAACCCAGTTCATGCAAACGTGAGGGGGAAAAAATACACTCGGAGCATCCTTCTGGATAAAAACTACAGTCAAATGAATGGTTTACATCTTTTCTCCATCGAGTGCAAAATAAAATTCTTGCATCTCTAACGAAATTGTGCGTTCGTGCTTAATATTAAGCGTTTTTACTAATCAAAGTACACAAATGAGACTCTCATGGAGGAGTATAGATCATCTCAAAATGTAAAGACCTCATAAATCCAACTCCAATAAACAAACTCTCTCTCTCTCTCTCTCTCACACACACACACACACACTCACTCACACACACACACACACACACTCGCGCTCTCTCTCTCTCTCTCTCTCTCTCACACACACACACACACACAGAATCTTCCTATCCTAACCTGCACTTGCCAAGAATAGAAATCCCTGGTGACTTTCTCTTGAGCCTCATAAACAGTTTTTTTTTCGCCTCACAAGTACACAAGGAAAAATGTGCACACAGACAGAAAGAGATCACATTCTGACCATGTACAGGACTGGGCTCTAACAACTTTCTGATGTTGATCATAATGAAAGACAATGCTCAGAAGACAACAGATAGAGTTAGAAATGCAGCGTTGGTGCTTAGAGTGACTTCATATCGACCCTGTTGAACCGGCCGACGTATACGTACACCCAAAAATGCACCCGGAAACCACCACATCGGTTATGATCTTTTGCACCTGTGTTTTCATCTTATACCTGAACGTTTAAATACTAAACATGCCCTTACGGACATTAAAAAAAAAAAAAAAAAAAAAAAAACACCACCACATGATATATGAACTTTACATAGGTCCTTGTGTCATTAACTAAAAGTAGAACCTTCTAGAAACCCAGCCTAAGATAAAGCAGCAACATGAAAGACTATTAGTCGATGTTAATCTAGAGGTTCTGTTGGTATTACCATACATTCTGAAGCAAACAGAAAGTAGAAGAGTTTCTCGCCAGCAGAGACTTAACAGGAGGCCACGAGTGAGGTGACGATAGCTCATTCCCCTGTGACCAAGCTCTGAACCCAAGAGAGAAGAGCAGCATCCATAACAACCACCACAAACGCAGGTCTAACATCAACTCTACACCATTCGAGGACTTTACATCCATAATAACCGCCACAAATAATGCAATATGTGACTTGAAGACGCAGGTCTGACGTCAACCCTACACCATTCGAGGCTGTAGGCAAATTGTTTCTCATAGAAAAAGAGAGTTTTGAGAGCTCTCCGTCTCTTAATGTCACATAATGTGAAGTTTCACAGCACCTCTGAGTCTCTCTCTCTGTTCAAGATCAAAGACGTACTTAAAAAAAAAACAACACACACACAGTCTGCTATCTTCACACATCCACAACACAAAGAGAGTGAAGCATCTCCCATACATACAGTACACAAGATCTCTGAGCAGTAGTGTGGTGTCTCACACGGCAGCGAAGATTACACAAGTCTCACATAAAAGCAGCAGGACTCATGAGTGTTCTCATCTCTGTCCTCAGAACAGATATCACGTGAAGAACAAAACTTAAAAAAATGTTTAGGGCTTTCGGAAATAATTTCCCTTATATGAGACCCGAGAGAAAGTTCTTCTCATCCGCTGCTATTTGAGTTTGACGGGCCATGGCAGACACGTCCTGAGACCCAGCATGGACGAGAAGATGATGGTGGGCCGATACCGTTTGAAGCGCAGCCCCTTCTTCAGCCGCTTAGAGTTTTCGGAAACGTAAAGTTCACTCTGCTGAGCAGTGGCCGCCACTCGCGCAACCAGCTCACCGTGCTCAGCCGCTTCACGTTCCGAGCGAACGAACATCTCACGCAGCTCTTCCAAGCGGCGCTCCATTTCCTGGATGACACGCCGCCGTTCCTCGACTTCCAGCAGGCGGCGTCGAGCCGCCTCAAACTCCATGCTTGAGCTTGGGGTCACCAGTTTGGAGGACGGTGCTGTGGCGGGGGCAGACGGCGTCTCAGAACCAGGCTGGGCGCGACGGAAGTCACCCATAGAGATGGATCTCCGGGTTGGCGGTGGAACCAGGGCAGATGAGGAAGAAGAAGATGGTGGAGCTGTACAGGATGGAGTGCCATCAGCACTCTCGTCCTCCTGCTGCTGCTTCATTTTGCGTCAGAGGTGTTGATTATTTGCTCGGTACCAAAGGTAGAGAAGCCTCTGAGGTTGTTTTCACCTCTGCAAAGATGGAGAGAAGTGAGTGACTGTCAGATAGAGAGAGAGAGAGAGAGAGAGAGAGATGAGGAGTGGTGTGATGTTAGCAGAGAGATGCTCCATTCATTAATAACAGCAGCAGAGCTGCTTCCCTGCACTGAAGCAGCCAGCTCTGATGCCATTGGATGCAGCCGATGAGGCATCTGCTCCTGATTGGGCAGTAGCATTACCTCTCCCTCCTCCATCCACTCTCTGTTCTTGTCCAAACGGTTTCCATTCTCTCCATCCGTCTTACTTTCCCATCGTAAAACCTCCTACCTCAGAGACTGCCTGGGTTTATTTGCCTTTTCTCAAGAGGTTGTGCTCCAAATTTCCTTTTCCTTTCAACCATCTTTTCTTTGCCCTTAGCAACACTGTCTCCATATCATCATCATCAGCATCACAGCCCCGTATTAATCATCCTCTCTCGTCTCTCCGTCATCCTTCTCAGCGTGGGTCAGAAATAGCCGAGCATGTGCTGGACCACTTTCAAACGTAACATTTGGTGATGTGGCTTGACTCTCTTGTTGCTAAGCAACAGACTCTGGCACTGATAAATGATGGAGCAAGAGGCAGAAGCACAATAATAGTGACTCACACTGTATGAAAAATAAACAGCATGGTAACTGCACAGCTCATATCAGTTTTTGGCGTACTGCTTTAAAGGTCACATTTTCAAAAGGATGATTTTAAATGGCATATTACACTGCACCTGGAGTGCAGATATGAAATTAATTGGATTAATTGGAAATTGGAAATTTTCAAAAAGTTTTTAACAATCAATCAGTCTGATAAACAGGATTATTCGTCTCTTACATCGGTGATACAGTCATTTCTAGATCGAGATTTCTCTGAAAGCCTCCTGATCTACTATGGAGGTGAACGTAAAGTGAAACCATTTCAATGTTTTTGTTAGCTGCCATCCTCTCCTGTCCTCATTACCCTCCCCTTAAAACACTCAACCTGTTACAACACCTAAACAGAGCATAGCACTTTTCAATTCTCAAATCTGATGGGTCAGAAGGCTGTAACTAAGTTTTCTGACATGGGAAAGTCTTCAGGACATAGGACCTATCACAATGAGGTTTCTCAGTTACATGACAAGCTACAAGTTCTTATTATCTTCAACAGACTAAAAAGAGAGGCCGGTTAGGAACAACTGCTTATAGTGGCTAACGTAGGTACGTTAAATGTAACTTTAAGTAAAAATTAAATAAAATATATAACGGGTAATACTTTAATTAATAAAAAAAATCGAATTGTTGGTTATTAGAGGAATAGAACTCTTATAGGTGAAAAAAAAACCCTTTCTAACCTAACTGGTAGTGCTTGCTCAGTTTGTCTGTCCCATTTCCTGTAAGAGAGGAAAGAGAAGATGAACGCCATCTTACTTACTATTTTCCTCCTTGTCTTATCCAGTGTGACAGAGCTAATGAACTAACAACAGGCAAATGGAGAAAGTAAACCGATAAAAAATCCATAAATGTGTCAGCTTTAATTTAGTACTTTCCAGGATAATGCCTGTACAACTACTGTCTGCACCCTGATCATGTTTCAGTTAAAAGGAAGACCACAGAAGCTTCTTCCCATAAACGATAACGATCAATACTGTCTAGACACAGGAAGTTTGAGAGACGCTCTACAGCTCTGTAGAGTTTATGTGGTTCATGCGCTTCTGACACACAATGCCAATAATGTTAGGAATGATGATATGGCCTTCGTGTTATTCGACACTGAGGTTTAGTTTGTGAACACTTTGGCCTTGGCACAGAAAAGCAGGTTAAGTGTTTGGTGATGGAAATCTTCGGGATAAATAAAGATTAAAGTGGTGGCTCATGCTGATTGCAGCATCTTCCCCAATCCAGCACGTTTCGGTTTCCCTGATATAACTCTGGGTGTTTTTGTTCTGTTATTTGTTTAAGAATCAGGAAAGCCCCATTATTAGCATTGAGATTGCATTGAACACATGAGACAATGTGTTATTTCATCATAAATTAGAAGAGCCAATCAGGTTTCAATATGCAAATATAGGCCATGCAATATATACTCAGCAAAAAAAAAAGAAACGTCCTCTCACATTCAGCTGGTTTTTATTTCCAGCAAATTTCTTAACGTGTGTAAATATTTGCATTAACATTCAACAACTGAGACATAAACTGAACAAGTTTCACAGACATTTGACGAACAGAAATGAAGTAATGAGTCCCTGAACAAAGGGGGGGGGGACGTTCTCGATCACGTCTGGGGGGGACACATGCTTACATGTAATTTTCCACTGCAAGGATGTTCAGCTGTCCTTCCTGTCTCCCTGTAGCGCTGTCTTAGGCGTCTTACATTACAGACATTGCAGTTTATTGCTCTGGACACATCTGCAGTCCTCATGCCTCCCTGCAGCAGGACTATGGCATGTTCACGCAGGTGAGCAGGAACCCTAGACATCTTTCTTCTGGTGTTTTTCAGAGTCAGTAGAAAGGTCTCTTTAGTGTCCTAACTTACTGTAACTGTGACCGTAATTGCCCACTGCCTGTAAACTGTTTGTGTCTTAAGGACTGTTCCAAAGATGCATGTGCAATAATTGTTTATGGTTCATTGAACAAGCACGAAAAACATCGTTTAAACCCTTTCCAATAAAGATCTGTAAAGCTTATTTGAAGTTTACAAAATTATATTTAAAATACAGTCTCCTGAAAAAGGGATGTTTCTTTTTTTTTGCTGAGTATAGTTTCACCAGAGCAATAGGGAGGCACCTGATTGGGGCTTTTTAAAAAAATATGTATTCATAAAATCTGAATATTTTTATGGAGATAAATGTGTAGACACTTCTGTGCCTTTGCTGTTGTCTGGTGCACACATCCACCCATTTTCCATACCCATTATCCTACTGTACACAGGGTCATGGGGGAACTCTGAGCACAAGGCGAGAGACATCCTGGACAGGGTACCAACCCATCACAGGGCACAATCGCACATACACTCTCAGACTACAGACAATTTGGAAATGCCATTCAGCCTACAACACATGTCTTTGGACTGAGGGAGGAAACCAGAGTACCTGGGGAAAAGCCCTGAAGCACGAGGAGAACAAGCAAACTCCGCCCACCTAGAGCAGAGGCGGGATTTGAACCCCAACCCCGGATGAGCGAGGCAAATGTGCTAACCGTCTTTCTGGTGTACGTTACATACAGTGTTCCTGGGATAGGCTCCAGATTAACCATGACCCTGAGCAGGATAAAGGCAGGGTAAGGCAACAGTAAGGCAATTTGAAAGTCAGTCTGTTTAGACCAGTAGATAGGAAGCTGAAAAATAATTGAGCAGCTGGTAAAGATGGGTTTGTGTTTTGGCAGCTGGTCAGACCAACCTGGATTTTATATATATATGTATGTATGTATGTATGTGTATATATATATATATATATATATATATATATATATGTATGTATGTATGTATGTGTATATATATATATATATATATATATATATATATATATATATATATATATATATATATATATATGCAGAAACCACATTTTAATAGTAGCACATCACAATCAACACTATATTTTCTTTTCTTTTGAATGAACTCGAGCTGTAAGTAGAAAAGTTCAGGATTATTCCTAGTTTAGAGTGAGTGGGTTTTTTGGCCTTAACTTCAGCAGGGTTCACTGACGCATCCCACGTTTACCTTGAATTAGATTGTGAAGGACTGGCAGTGCGCGCACACACACACACACACAGCCCACACATTATCTACTTTACACACACATATCTTAATACACCCACACACTCGACACTCACAACCTCAAAAACACCCACACCCTTGTCAGAATGGATGATGCAGCTCCACATCTACCTCAGCAGCAGAGCTGCCAAGAGTGAAGTGAAACTAACCACTACCAGCAAAAATGTACCTCTCTCACACCCCTCGCCTTTTCCACTTCAATAATGAGCTTTTTCTGTCAGGGGGAGTTTCATGTGCACGCGATCAAACCGCATGCTGAAGAAAAAGTGAAGTGTAGTGTTCAGATGTCTCTGTGTACATCACCGTAGTGAGCTTGAAATTTTGTTTTTTAAATGCCATGGATGAGCTGTACATGTTGGCACCTCTGCAGAACAAATTAACACACTGGATTAAAACAAAAACACACACACACAAAAAAAAAACTTAAGGAAATTCAAGGGATACTTCAAGTGTCCTTTGTGCATCCCTGTGTGTGTGTGGTGCAGGTTTAAACAATTAGAAAAAGGACAACATGGTTTCCTCGCAGTTCACCTGTTTGTGAAACCCAACTGCCAGCTTAAAGGATGCTCCATTACTTTATTAATGCATGTGACATATTATATAAGAGGTTCTGGGTGTGGAGACCATGTGAAGGCTAAGAGAACAAATGTGTACACGTGGTGAAGTTTTAGCACTTTAATGGATGATCGGTGTAAATTATTTATGATGTTTAAAGATCTTGTGTTTTCCATTTAGTACTGCTCTTCAGCAGCTGCATAAAGATACTCACACATTTCCCGGAAGACAAAATAATAATTTACACCGATCATTCTGTTCAAAAGTTTACACCCCCCGGCTCTTAATGTATCGTGTTGCCTTCTTGAGCATCACTGAATGTTTGCATCTTTAGTAATAGTCGTGTATGAGTCCATCAGTGTGTCCTCAGTGTGAAAAGATGGATCTCAACATCATGTAGTCGCTGTTGGAAAGGGCTCAAATATGTAGAAGGTGCTGGAAAAGTAAAGAATGTGCAGGACCTGAAGAACAGTGTGCAGTTTAACCGCTCAGGACAAACAAGGGACTCATGAACAACGATCACAAAACATAAAAACAGTCGTTGATCATCCAGGTAACGACACGGGATTAAGAATCAAGCGTGTGTAAACTTTTGAACTGGTTCATTTGTGTAAATTCAGTTTTTATTGTGTCTTGTGGACTATATGTAATCATCTGTTATGTGAAAAAGCTTATTCAGGGCAGAACTAAACGCAATTTTTATGATCCCTCTTATTATTAATGTAAAATATATATTTTTGCAGATTCTGCAAGGCAGCTGTAGCTAACATGGTTTTAGACAGCTTGCAGACTGACTTTTTCTTGAAGTGTTTGTAAAATTGTCTACTTACCCGTTTGTGGGATTCAAAACGAAACAAACATTCCCACACTCTTTGTTCGTGTCGATTGTGGGGGTATTTTAGTTATAATGAAAACTGCTGAGTCAGTCATCGCTTAAGTAATGAAAATCACAGTCATGCAGCACTGATGATGAACCGCAAATACATTCTGCTCAATAAAAACCCTCTCCAAACTGCTGTGAGCATTTCAGTCACTGCTACAGAGCACAGCAACCTTAATTCCTCAATATCGACAGCAACTGGATGATCCAGAGGTCCTAGAATAATAATAAAAAAAACAGAAAAGAAATAAAATAATAATAATAATAATAATAATAATAATAATATCACTGACATTGCGTACTACACAAAAACAAAGAATGAATGCTCACATCAAATACAGAGTTTTATTTTTGAGAGGTTTAACAAATGACAGGCATGGATACACTGTGCTACATAAAACACCGTGTCAATCAATACTCTAATTAAATGGAACCTAAAATACAGACCCTGTCATAAATATAGACTACACAGACAATTCCTGTATCAAATCAGTACGACTGTCTGTCATGGCGTTATTTCATGACCTCGCACACGTACATGAGCATCATCATTTCGTCGCACCAGGGTTCAACCCAACCTTTGCTCTTATCTTATTGTAGGAATCCGGGACAAGGTCTGTGCTGCGTGACTCCAGCTGGCCATATTGAGCGCGTGAGGTTAATTCAGTCCATCCTCTGTGAGCTGAGTCAGATGAGTTAGTACAGGGAAAGCACTAAAATGTGCAGTGATGCTGGAAAGCTGTTTTAGCTGATGCTCTCTCTTTAGGTCAGGTTTGTTAGAGTTAAAGGGATACACAGCATTGCATTCCGGATTTAACCTCCCCCACTTTGGTGTTGTAATAAGCTGCACTAATTTGAGTTCAACAAGAGACCTTAGATAAGGAGTATTCAACCAAAATTGATAAAAAGGTCCAATTATATATAGTTCCGTGCTTAGAAACATCTGGATAAGCAACTAACATGGCTAAACGGTGATTAGCTGATGGCAGTAAACAAGACGACGTGAAGCGCTGATGTTTTGTTTCGGCACTTCGTCATGAATCCATTCTGGAAAGAGCCACAGGGACCCTGAACAGATGAGTTTATGTTGTTAAATAAACTGAAAATTCTATGAAAGGCTAAGTTCAAAGTACAAAGTCAAAATGACAAATATGTGGTTCATTTTTAGAAAACAGTCGCTATGGACAATGTATATATATATTTTTTTAAATACTCAGTTAATAATCCAGGTCTGGACCACAGTCTGCCAGTTCGAATTCATTATGAGAATTTCCAGTTTTCGTAATTCTCATCCATCCCATTATGCACCTGCAGCAGATAAACATGTTTCAAATGCTAGAGCTTTCCTTTAAAGTGTACCAGAGCTAAATAAGCACACTATTTTAAACTCTTTTTAGGATGTAAGCAGAAATAGCACAGACTCGCCCCATCGTAAGAAGATCGCAAGTTCAAAATCCTCACAGCGCCACAGGCGCCCATGTCCGGGAGCCGAAGGAGCAAAAATTGCCATGCACTCTCTCTCCTGTCAATCACTAGCCAAATCAAGGATGTCTATGAGATCACACATGCGGAAGAGTGCAGATAGCGAGTATGTTACACTGCCCTGTGATGCAGCATGAGCAGCAGTTTGGAAAGGTGCCGTTGGATGGTTTCATGCGTCTCAGAGGAAGCACGTTAGCCTTCACCCTCCCCGAATCGAATGATCCGAGAGAGCTGGCTGGTTAAAGGGAACTGGCAGGGGTGAAAATGTGGAAAATAGGCATTTTCGAGGAATTTAATTAATTAATTTATTTTTTAAAGACCTGATTTTTGTTTTTTGTTTTTTCCAAAAATGAATCATGAAGAGATCACAAAGAACCAAATCCTCATGTATAACTGCAAACGTCACAGTAATCCAATAAGGAGATAACAAACAAACAGAGTACAGAATCAACACAGTGCACAATCGCCAAAAATTACACTTCTCTGATGACACTGTGCATCACTTTTTGGGTTTGAGGTCTTTTTTTCAGAATTCCCTTAGCCACTTGATCTCGGCTCTGAGGAATTCATCGTAAATGTGAATAAACAAACAGTTTGGTTTGTTTAAAAGTGATGGCACGTACGGCTGAGAGTTCAAATCCTGAGTCCGCCAATGAGCAAAACCCTAGGGCGCGATTTTATTTTATACAAAATCAGTTTAGAAAAAAGCGGCAAATGAGTACAAACAGGAATAAATGTCAAATTGTGCTGATAATGAGAAGTCATATCCTGTGCTATAATATCTGTGTATTTTCTCTTCCTTTGGGTTTGTCTCATGAAGGGCTGAGCGGCTGTATTTTATCTTCTTGGCTTTTTTGTAGTTAAGTACAACACTAAAACGAAAGATAGAGCAGGTTACATGTGATGAGGCTTCACGTACGGTGGAGCAGATTATACCACGCGGCTCCGTGTACAAGTTTGAGCCACAGAAATGCAACAGAAGCAGAAACGGTGAAAGTGGAGGGCAGAAAAACTGAGTTTAATAGAAATGCATCAGGAACTGAATAGACCTGACTCTGGTTCTTCAGAGAACAAGAACATACACTCTAGAAGACTGTCATCCCAACAACACGAGCACACGCATACAAACACACACAGAAAGCACCGTACACCCCCCCCGGGATCAGTGTTACAAACCATTTGAGCAGCCCACATCAAATAAATACCCATCCTTCCTAAAGTATAGAAAGAGACTTTTTTTTTTTTAAAGCATTTTTTCTTTTTCTTTACAGAAGACATGAAGAAAGCAAGTGCCACTTTAGGTCAAATCTCTGAAGCAAACAGGAGGAAAGAAGTTTTCGACCAAACTTCCTTGGTCTAGAAACCAAATCGCTTCTGAACACAGGAAAATATATATAATATACTTTAACAACATGTACAGTACAAAGACGCGTCACATAATTACTCTGCCCTAAAACACCATCAGCTGTCACACACTGCTCTACCACACACCGCCCTTTCAGTTAAGTATAATGACCACAGAGTTGTTAAGGAGTGATTCAATGTCTACACCTAATCGAGTCTTTGGCTAGCGATCGATTGGATCAGTTGAGTCATTCAGTGATGAGCGATTCAATATGAAAAGCAAAGCGATGTTTGTAAGAGGCTCATAAGGGAATCATTTAGGAGTGAATCACTGGATCAGTTGAGTCATTTAGTGATATGCGATTCAATATGAAAAGCAAAGCGATATCTGTAAGAGGCTCATAAGGGAATCATTTAGGAGTGAATCACTGGATCAGTTGAGTCATTTAGTGATATGCGATTCAATATGAAAAGCAAAGCGATATCTGTAAGAGGCTCATAAGGGAATCATTTAGGAGTGAATCATTGGATCAGTTGAGTCATTTAATAATAAGCGATTCAATATGAAAAGCAAAGCGATATTTATAAGAGGCTCTTAAGGGAATCATTTAGGAGTGAATCATAACTTAAACCGAACCCATTTTATAGTGATTCATAATTTAAATTTTTCATATTGAGCCATCTGCTAATGATTCAGTACACAACATTTCATTCTGAATCACTCCTAAATGATTCAATATAACTATATATATATATATATATATATATATATAACTATATAACTATATATATATATATATATATATATATATATATATATATATATATATATATATATATATATATATATATTAATATAATGTTTTGGGGGGGGTGCAAATATATGAAATGTGAAAACTCTCCCTCCTGTCTGGCCAAAATGACAGATGAACCTGTGAATCGTTTTGACACCATACCACAAGGCAGATGATGATTTTGAAAATGTCTGTCAAAATCTAGACTATGACAGCATGCATGTCCTTCCTAAAGTCAGTGTCATTTAGCAGAAAACAAGGAGAGATGGGTGGAGTTTCTGTAGCCGCCCCCCCCCCCCCCCCCTATTTGAAATGATCAGAGACCTGAATACAAGTTCAGATATTATGTCTGGGAAGGAATCCTCTATATTAAGCGTGTGTGACAGCAAATTACCAATCCATACACTTTCACGACTGGCATCTGAACACAAGAAAAACAGATTATAATATATATTTTAAAAAAAAACAAAAACAAAATCAACACACACAACAACAAATACAAAGGCCTGCAGTCACTTCTCTGGCTCTTACCTTTTTCTCAGTTGTGCTCAGCATGCGTTTATAAAATTATTTTACTTTCCTTTGACGGAATGAACAAAACAACAGAATCATAAGCAACTAACAATGAAAACACAGAAGACAGCAGTCAACATCCAGAAAAATCACGGCATTGAAAAATACAAGACTTTAGCAATGTCACTACAGAGCCTCGGGCCTGGGAGATTTAATTCATCATCATCATCACCATCATCATCCTGTTTTTATACACTTAAAAAAGCAAGGAAACACTGGAACAGCCAGAACCCTGTGCAAAAGTGTGTCACAAAGCAATGTGCAGCATGTGAAGCAACGACACAGCATTTTACACAGCAGCCATGCAAAACTACCCCATGTACCCACAATGCACTTGGTCAGAGTCTCAACTGTCATGCTTTTATATCCATAGCACAAAAAAAAAAAAAGATGCTTAAACATTCCCAGTCTGTGTATAGTCTCTTTGTATTCCAGACTCAGAGTCAGGATCAAACTGATTTAGCCATTTACATTAAACAAAGCAAACAGGAAAAAACCCCACATCGTAGACGAATAAACGGAAACAAACAAAACAGAACAGCAGGACCACAAACAGGCCACCAATATTGACTGCTTCCTAATGGGAGCTTGTAGCTCTATCTGGCACTCTTCCACACACACACACACACACACACACACACACACACACACACACACACACACACACACACCCTTTATGGAACACTGAAACCCTGGTGCTCCAATGTCCATCTGCCAATCACAGCCACTGTCTACTCTGATTGACGGCTTGTCTAAGCTCTGTGAGCCTGCTGATGGCACGTGCGAGGTGAAGAGAGCGTTTTCAGTCCACAGAGCTTCAGAGTGGCTTTCGTACAGTACTGCTTTTGTTCCCTTCAGTGGTGCGCTCCTTCTCCGTCGTGCTCTCTGTGTATCTACAGAGAGGTAGAGGGTAGCTTTTTCACACGTCTCTGGGCGAGAAACGAGGACTCGATAGGTTTGAGTTCGGGGGTCGGCTGGGAACTCTTCAGGGCCGAGTAGGTGGCAGCCATCGCCCCCTGTCACATACAGAGAGAGAGAGAGAGAGAGAGAGAGAGAGAGAGATGTGTAGTGATCAGGTGAAAACCTGTTTGATGATGCTGTGGCCAAACTATGACAATGACATTATTCTGACAAATAATGGAGGTTTCTGGGAAGGCGGAGACTGCAAGAGTTATGGGGGTTAAGCTTCTGTAGTCAGGATGAGAGTTGGAGTATGCAGGTGTCAGGTGAAGGCAGGGATGGATTAGTAAACCCCTCCCTATCTCACCATGAATGAACAACCATTACAAGTATCTATGCTCACACTAAGGCCCCCCCGAGTAGCCAGCTTGGCATGTGTCTAGTAACCTCAGTTAGTAATGGCTGAATGTTTAGGGGTTTAGTGGTGTGTAAGGACTGAAGGATTTACCTTGACGAGCTTGGCATCCTGGTGCTGCAGCTGGCTGTTTGGTAGCTGATCTCTCTGCACAATCCAAGGGTGTTTGAGCACCTGCTTCGCTGTTAGTCTCTGATGAGGGTCCACATGCAGCATCTTAGACACCAGATCCTACACACAGTGTGTGTTTAAAACAGACACGCAGCATCTTAGACACCAGATCCTACACACAGTGTGTGTTTAAAACAGACACGCAGCATCTTAGACACCAGATCCTACACACAGTGTGTGTTTAGAACAGACACGCAGCATCTTAGACACCAGATCCTACACACAGTGTGTGTTTAATACAGACATGCAGCATCTTAGACACCAGATCCTACACATAGTGTGTGTTTAGAACAGACACGCAGCATCTTAGACACCAGATAATACACACCTTAGACTCCAGGTCCTACACATCCTAGACCCCAGATCCTACACATCCTAGACCCCAGATCCTACACATCCTAGACTCCAGATCCTACACATCCTAGACCCCAGATCCTACACATCCTAGACCCCAGATCCTACACATCCTAGACCCCAGATCCTACACATCCTAGACCCCAGATCCTACACATCTTAGACCCCAGATCCTACACATCTTAGACCCCAGATCCTACACATCCTAGACTCCAGATCCTACACATCTTAGACCCCAGATCCTACACATCCTAGACTCCAGATCCTACACATCTTAGACTCCAATCCTACACACCTTAGACACCAGATCCTACACATCCTAGACTCCAGATCCTACACATCTTAGACCCCAGATCCTACACATCCTAGACTCCAGATCCTACACACCTTAGGCCCCAGATCCTACACATGTTAGACCCCAGATCCTACACATGTTAGACCCCAGATCCTACACACCTTAGACACCAGATCCTACACATCCTAGACCCCAGATCCTACACATCCTAGACTCCAGATCCTACACGTTAGACTCCAGATCCTACACATTTGTTTTTAAATGAGACCTTTTAGCCATACTCATGAATCGAAGAGCGCTTTGACTGAATGCACATTGTGATGACCTAAACTGACGCGTCTTGGCCCAAATCTGCAGTAATTTAAAAAAAAAAAAAAAAAAAACGGCAAGCTCCTTCAAATATTGCAGAGTATTCTTGATTTTGCGTTCAATCCTGGAGATACTGACAACCCCCCCCCCCCCCCCCACTGTTGGAGAGACCTGACTGTGCCACTTGAGACAAAAAGTATTGATAGAAACTCTTCTGTTTCCTCATGTCTTATCAACACCTGTGTGCATAAAGGTGCCCCGGACATTCTTTGCCAAACCGCGTGACGTCTACGTTATAGTTATGCAAGCGTTATCCGGTTTAGTTACCCGTGAATGTATTCCGTTGGTTAATTTGTGGCAATATTCTATCTGCGCCATATCTCTGTAAGCGATAAAATAAACTGACCGGGATTTATTATTGTTAACATTCTCCATAACAGATTATCGACCTAGCTCTGTGTGTCACCTTGGCTGCGTCAGACACCGCGTCCCAGTTGCCCCCGGTCAGGGTGAAATGTCCGCTTCCTATCCTACCCAGGATCTCCTCCGGCGTGTCCTCTGGACCATTAGCAAAAGGAGTGAAACTGGAAGTACACAGAGACACACATGAGACAAGCGTCGAATGTTTATTTGCACGTGTCAGGATGGTGATGAGTGAACAGGTGGGTGTGTGTGTGTGTGAAAATGTGTTCTCACCCTGCTATCATGGTGTACAGCAACACTCCCAAACTCCAAATGTCACATGCCTCATCATAACCCTGCCTCTTCAACACCTATATTTACACACACACACACAAAACACACAATGTTATGCAATACTATATTATATATATATATATATATATATATATATATATATATATATATATATATATATATATGTACATACACACACATATTATATATATATATATATATATATATATATATATATATATATATATATATATATATATGCAATTGTTCTAATATGTCACTGCTAGTGTAGTAACAGCTTACACAGGGACTGATTTGATGCACATGCCAGAGAAACTTTTTTTTTTTTTTTTTTAACTTGTTTAATTGGTGACATGGTGAAGTTTTCTGTGAGGAGGCATTTATTTTTGGAAGGAGTCTCCGGTGTCAGCACTTTGCAACAGTCAGAGGTTAAAGCTGCAACTATAGTTTTCTGACAAAATCAAGTGGAATTCGAGGAATTTTTAGAGACCATTCAACTTATTGCCGCTTTAGACAGAGTTCATGTGTATATATATTGTCCTGTTCCGTTTACATTCTTGGTCCTGCACTCATCTCACACTGTTGTGTATTTGCACTTTAATGTACACTACCGGTCAATAGTTTAGACACGCTCATTCTTTATTTTTATTTTTCCACATTTTAGAAGAATAATAAAAGTCATCAAAACTCTGGAGTAACACAAATGGAACTATGGGAATTATGTCGTGATAAAAAAAATCCCAAATAAATCAAAATAATTTCGTATTTTAACACTTGTTATCAGGTTGATATTCTCTTCCTGAGGCACCCAACCGGGCGTTAATGGCTACGCAAACGTCAGGTATCACCTCTTTTGGCGGATCATAAAGGCGGTAGATCCTTCTCTCCGACAGACTCGGATAATGCCTCTTTTATTTTAGCATCTTCAGAGCAGACGGCCTTTCCGCCTAGAATTTCCAGAAATGTATTCTTGGCGTTTTCTCGTCAGATTTCTTGAGGAATTTCTCCGAGATGCTTTTTAAACAGTGTTAAAGGAGTTCACACCGACGCCGGACTCTTATCGGCTGCTTTTCGGAACATTTCACTCCGAGTCGTCCGTTTAAAAAAAAATATTTTCTGTAAATAAAATGTTCGTTTTCTAATGAAAGAAATGAATATGTCGGCACGATTATATTTTTGTCTACAACACCGACTTCGAACATTTAAATCATACACCTTCAGGTCATGAGAAACATTTCAGTCTCCAAACTTTTCACCGGAGGTGTACTAACATACATATCAACTTTCTTTATGTGCAGTTTTTGCATTTCTGCCAATAATTTCCCCAGAAGTGAATAAGTTCGTAGTAAGTACATGATGTCACTGACGCCCTAAATAGTTTAAGGCAGATGTTAACAGAGTAGATTATGACTGAGACAGAATTTCATTGGCTGGCTGACTGCATTTGGGGTAAGGAGGGAATTGGGTACATTCGTGGCCAATGCTTTACCTCAGGAGCGACGAAGTTAGCCGTGTAGCAGGGAGTCATCAGGAGGCCGTTATCTGCACGGAGCTGTTTAGCGAAACCGAAGTCACAGATCCGCAGAGACTCCGGATTTCCAGATTCATCGACGTACAGGATGTTACTGGGCTTCAGGTCTCTGTGTACAACCTACAGAAGATTGCAGTCAGCATTAGACTTACACACACACTTCCAAACTAAAACAATACAGGATTCAGGTCATTATACACATTCTGTCATTTATCTTGATGAAAACAATGGCATTGTGTGTGTGTGTGTGTGTGTGTGTGTGTGTGTGTGTGTGTGTGTGTGTGTGTGTGTGTGTGTGTGAGTTCTTAGGAGCCATTTCTTCTCAGGTCGTTGAGTGTGAACTCTGAAAACAAGTGCTGGAGCGGATACAATTGATGTGTGAATGCGTGTGTGTGTGTGTGTGTGTGCGTGTTCTAACCCCCTGAGAGTGCAGATACTCCACGGTCTTGGTGATGGTGTGCAGCACGGCGCTGGCTTCTCTCTCGGAGAAGAACTTCTGTTTGAGGATCCGATCGAGCAGCTCACCGCCTCGCATCAGCTCCGTCACCAGGAAAACCAGCTTCCCGTTATCATACATCTGCACATGCAAACACACGTGCTCTTCTTCAATTCGCACACACAGCTCTTCCGAATCTCAAACAACGTTAGCAGTTACGTTACATAATTACATCAGCTTTACAGACTCCGAATAGACAAAGTCAACGATGGCATTAGGCTGGCAGCGACAAGAAAGAAAGAAAGAAAGAAAAAAAGAAAGCGCTCTGTGTTTCTTCAGCAGGTTTGTGGTGTTTATTTAGAGAGTTGTTATTTCACACAATGTGGTATATTAATAATTGCTTGCTATTTTGTTTGTTAAAGGCCCGAAAGGCAATTAAAAATGCAGCATTTAGACAGTGGATCAAGTTTAACAGTCAGTCTTTTCTTTAAAATTTCATTCATAATTGTGTTCCAGATGATCTCTATTTTATATTTAAATTGTGCAGAATAAGCATAATACGAACAAGATCAGAATAAGGATAAGAATCATGTCAATATCACCGGTCATGTGATGTGCAGTGTTAAATGCTGAAAATGGCAGCGAGAGGTTCGAGAAAGGGTTTGTTGAAGAAAGGGCATTGACATTAGAGATAATAGAGACTGACTTATATTAAGAATTGTTCCACAACATGACAAATAAATATGGACAGAACTTAGAATGCGTTGTGTCCCCCCCCCTCGAAACCACCCCCTCCCCCCCAAAAAAAAAACTATGGCACGATTGCTGTGGTATAAAGGGAATGCAACGCTATTGGGCAATTTTGTCTTGTGTCTTTCATCATGCTGAAGCTTTATAGGGAAGTGTTTGTTCATACGTACATCTTTCAGCGTGATGATGTTGGGATGTTGGCCGTACCGCAACAGAATCTCGATCTCTTCTGAAGGATCGGTGTTTGTTTTATTGATGACCTTCAGGACAAATCACATTTATTACATGTTAACGTTGATAACTTCCTCGTCAATCATCTACTGACACCCAGGCAGCGGTCTGACTGACCCCTGACCCTGCGATGTGTGTGCGCGTGTCGGGGACGGACCTTGACCGCGTACTCCGTGTTGGTGGCTTTATGGACGCAGCGCTTGCACACGGAGAACGACCCCATGCCGATATCCTCCTTTAGCACGTAGCCATCGTTGAACACCGTGTTCTTACCGTGCAGCTGCTGCTCACACACACACACACACACACAGGGTGATTCATCGATATTATTAAATGTTGCATTACACCAAGCTTGAATTTAGATGTTTCTCTAAAGCACATCAGAAATATTCTCGCATAATTCAGCTGAAAGGGAACACTTTCCTGTACAAATGTCTCCATCTAGTGGAAACTAAAAGTAACTTCATGCTCACAATGTTGTGCGTTTCCTGCTGGTCCACATCTGCTGTTCCAGCCAGTGGTTTATTTATTCTGTACATGTTGTTTATTTTATACCACTGATAGAGAACGAGTTGCTGCCTTGCTTACTTTTCCTTACAATCATGTAGATGATTCGGATGAAACGATAATACAACATGGAAATTCCAAACCAGCAGAAGGAAAGCTAGGAGGCGGGGTTTAGCAGACGATTGACATATACAGAGCACTCACCTGGACCACAGGGTGGGGAGGGGGTTGAGCGGACTCCTCTGTGCCCTCCTCCTCGAGCAGTGCCGTGGCCACGAAACTGAAGCCACGGAAGAGCTGATGAGCTCCGGCGCTCGGGGGAACACCAGGGGAGTCTAACACACACACACACACCCCAACCAATTGTATACATTTAGTACAGAGTACATAGTTAAAAACCTAATACAGTAAGAAATCTTGCTTTCATGGCTTTCCATTCATTTCATTGCTTTCCAAAAAGGACATCTACTTTGAAGATGATAAAATATAAAATTATTTTGATTTATTTTGGGTTTTGTTTTCATCAGTACTGTATATAATGCTTCATTTCTAGGCTTGACCTCTGACCTCTCACCTTTGGGGGTGCGGGAGGTGAACTCTGAGTCGAAGTAGAAGGTGTCGTCAGGTCGAGCCACGGCTGGTTTAAATGGCGGCTTGATCTCCCGACGAAAGAGTTTCTGAAACACACACACACACACACACACACACACACACACACACACACACACAAAACAGAAGACATTAGTATGCTAGTAAACCAGCAGCCTATAAAAGCTGATACACACACAATCTGATCGGTCAGAATGCATAATAACCAGGAAGTACGTTGTTTCATGAACATTTCAACACAGTAAATAAAACTATAAACTGTTAAAAAGGTATGACGTCCTTTATTTACTGAAAAAGTAAAACCACAGTGGTGTAAGAAGAATAAAACACTCAGGATGCTGATTCTTTTTCGTATTACATCCTACCCTGTCCTCTTTAATTCCTCATGCCATGACGCCCAGTCTGTACAAAGCAGGAAGCTATCAGAAGCTTGAATGATTTCTTCACTGCGTTAGCCTCGAAACTTGTGCTCAAAGCTAAAGAAATAAAACGGTCTTGATCGACATCATTTGAGGTTCCGTTGAAATTTGATCGGAAACTCATTCTTTACACGTCGTCATCATCCGAGCGTACGAACTCGTCGACGTTTTTAACAGCGCACGGAGAACGTAAAAAACCGCCTGGTTACAAAATAAAATCAATCAATCAATCAATCAGAATCTTACATTCCAGTCAATGGTTGAGAAGAAGGAGTGACGTTTGATTTCCTCAGCACCGTCTGGCCCAGAGCCTGCAATCAATCAGTAACATGCACAGAAATCAGAAGCAGAAGTTGAATTTCTGATGCATTGTACACACACACACACACACACACACACACACACAACAGCATGGGTGCAGTGTTTGAATCTATGAGAAGTGTGTGTGTACATATCCTGCCATTAGTGAGAACGATCACAATGGTAGCACTGTGTTAAATGTCCTCACAATTACTCGGTTCTCAGAAGAATTACAGCATTTTTACAGCCTTAATTAAAAAATATATATATTTAAAAGTTTCCTTTTGGTTACTGAGGTTAATGTTAGGTTGAGGGTTAGGTGGAGCATAGCATTAATAATTAAGTCAATGGAAGTTACTCACAAGGATAGTAATACAGTGAGTGTGTGAGTGAGTGAGTGAGTGAGTGTGTGTGTGTGTATTACCTAGTCTGTTGGTGGGGTTCCTCTTAAACAGTGCTCTCAGCAGACTCTGAGCTTCTGTGCTTAGAAACTGGGGCATCCCTAACCGTGCCCTGGAGACAGACACCGAGCAGGAGAAAACATAGGAAGAAAGAAAAAGGAAGGAAGAAAGAAACAAATTTAAAATAATGAAACATTCAGCACACACAGTCAGCATGGAAGCAGGGCGAGACTGTATGTACGTATTACTGTGTTACATGAATATAATTTTAACGCTGGTGAAACATTTGAAAACCGTATCTGTGTACATGAAGCTCAATTTTAAGCGTTTGGTCTTTCTTGCCAGAATTGATGTTCCACTAGAGGCAAACAAATCAGACCATAACTCGGAAACAAATGCATCAGGACACCAAGATCCACCCTAATAGTTCCAGCTTCATGAATAACTCAAAAGGTTCCTGGAACTACAGCCCGAGAACTAAAACTGTTCCTGTAAAAGTTTCTGCAATGGAAATGAGGCTCATATTTCAGGGTTTTCCAGCACGCACGCACCTGAACTTGACAAGCTGTCTGTTAAATCAGGGGGGAAAAAAACAGGACTACTGCTTCTATCAGCCAGTGGAAGGACACCATGATCACTTTTAGAGCTGTCGTGTGTGTGTGTGTGTGTGTGTGTGTGTGTATGTATATGTATATGTATATATATATATATATATATATATATATATATATATATGAGCTGCAACAACTAATCTCTAAAATCCATAATAATCAATTATGAAAATCGTTGTCAACGAATCTCATTATCGATTAGTTGGTCTGCACGTGGCACATTTACTCACTACGTTACTTCTGTTCCGAAAACACGCTTTGGAGCGTAAATACTAATGTTGTGTCCCAGATGAAGTACTGTACACTTACACTATGCACAGAGTACTCCACCGTCTAGTGCAGTGTTTCCGAGGACCCCTAGTGGTCAGTGGTGTAATTGTGTAGTGATCAGTGGGTGCGTAGAAAAGTTTTTAAAATGTTTAAATAACAATTTTTTTTTGTTAAATGTACCAAAATATATTGAAATGAGATGCTTTAAAATGAATCAATTTGGTTCTTCGCGTGCATTCATCAGCTGACGATCACTCACTGATGGATTTACTTTAAATGCATTTACAAATGAAATGATAATTTGCAAAAACCTACGAGTGGTAGACAAGTTCAAGTGTCGCAATGATGGATAAAATAAACAAAGGATAATGCAGGGAGTCAAATTCAATGTCACACCTACAACAGAATGTAATTCAACCTGGCATTTGTACCAATCCCTGGGGAAAGACAAATACTAATTTATATATATATATATATATATATATATATATATATATATATATATATATATATATATATA